>NC_090387.1:69130132-69284142 GCF_036365525.1 Heterodontus francisci | reverse complement strand
TCCACTCCAACCACCACCAACCCCCCCTCTCACCACCACCAGCCTCCCCCCCTCTTCAACCACCATCCCCGGGCTCTCCCTCTCCACCCACCACCCCCCCCCTCTTCCACCACCACCCCCACCCTCTACCACCACCACCCCCCCCTCTTCCACCACCACCCCCCCCCTCTCCACACCACCCCCCCCCCCTTCCACCACCACCACCCCCCCCTTCTCTCCCCTCTCCACCACCACCCCCCCCCCCTCTTCACACCACCACCCCCCCCCTCTTCCACCACCACCCCCCCCCCCTCTTCCACCACCACCCCCCCCCCCTCTTCCACCACCACCCCCCCCCTCTTCCACCACCACCCCCCCCCTCTTCCACCACCACCCCCCCCCTCTTCCACCACCACCCCCCCCCTCTTCCACCACCACCCCCCCCCTCTTCCACCACCACCCCCCCCCCTCTTCCACCACCACCCCCCCCCTCTTCCACCACCACCCCCCCCCTCTTCCACCACCACCCCCCCCCTCTTCCACCACCACCCCCCCCCTCTTCCACCACCACCCCCCCCCTCTTCCACCACCACCCCCCCCCTCTTCCACCACCACCCCCCCCCTCTTCCACCACCACCCCCCCCCTCTTCCACCACCACCCCCCCCCTCTTCCACCACCACCCCCCCCCTCTTCCACCACCACCCCCCCCCTCTTCCACCACCACCCCCCCCCTCTTCCACCACCACCCCCCCCCCTCTTCCACCACCACCCCCCCCCTCTTCCACCACCACCCCCCCCCTCTTCCACCACCACCCCCCCCCTCTTCCACCACCACCCCCCCCCTCTTCCACCACCACCCCCCCCCTCTTCCACCACCACCCCCCCCCTCTTCCACCACCACCCCCCCCCTCTTCCACCACCACCCCCCCCCTCTTCCACCACCACCCCCCCCCCTCTTCCACCACCACCCCCCCCCTCTTCCACCACCACCCCCCCCCCCTCTTCCACCACCACCCCCCCCCCCTCTTCCACCACCACCCCCCCCCCCTCTTCCACCACCACCCCCCCCCCTCTTCCACCACCACCTCCCCCCCCTCTTCCACCACCACCTCCCCCCCCTCTTCCACCACCACCCCCCCCCCCTCTTCCACCACCACCCCCCCCCCCTCTTCCACCACCACCCCCCCCCCCTCTTCCACCACCACCCCCCCCCCTCTTCCACCACCACCCCCCCCCCTCTTCCACCACCACCCCCCCCCCCCTCTTCCACCACCACCCCCCCCCTCTTCCACCACCACCCCCCCCCCTCTTCCACCACCACCCCCCCCCCCTCTTCCACCACCACCCCCCCCCCCTCTTCCACCACCCCCCCCCCCTCTTCCACCACCCCCCCCCCCTCTTCCACCACCCCCCCCCCTCTTCCACCACCACCCCCCCCCTCTTCCACCACCACCCCCCCCCCCCTCTTCCACCACCACCCCCCCCCCCTCTTCCACCACCACCCCCCCCCCCTCTTCCACCACCACCCCCCCCCCCTCTTCCACCACCACCCCCCCCCCTCTTCCACCACCACCCCCCCCCCTCTTCCACCACCACCCCCACCCCCCCCCTCTTTTCTCCACACCCACCCCCCCCCCTCTTTTCTCCACACCCACCCCCCCCCCTCTTCCACCACCACCCCCCCCCCTCTTTTCTCCACACCCACCCCCCCCCCCTCTTCCACCACCACCCCCCCCCCCTCTTTTCTCCACACCCACCCCCCCCCCCCCCACCACTTCCCCAACCCCATAACTGCAGCTGTGTTGGACGACATCCTTTTCTGACGTCGAGGTATCGATGAGTCTAACTTTTCTGCCATCTGATCATCAGAAGGCCAAAGCCATCAATTTCCACTCATATAAATTACATTCCCTTGGCACTGTGTACTTCCCGCTCTCTCCCTGCTCAACCAGACACAAACTGAACTTACTGCGCAAGATTGCTTATTCCACATCTGCAGCATCACCTGCCTCTGCCCCTACCTCAGCCACCGCTGTTGAAACCCTTATCCTCCATTGTGTCATCTCTCCTGTCCTCCCCACTCCATGTTCACAATTCAGCCAGCTGCAACCTGTCCTGCAATGAGTTTATTTTAAATTCCTCCACCTCAAGGCCTTGCACCTTGACCCACACTCCAGCCTTGTGTGCTTACCATGGACATTAATTCTGGCGTTTTGTGTATCCCCGCCTGCCTTCGTCCACCATTGTTGAAAGACCCTTTGGCTGCCATGATTCTGCCCATGTTTAAAAATTCTTCTCAAAACTCCTCTTTTTGAGCAAACTTTCAGTAACCTTCCTAACCCTCACTCTAACTCTGTTCTTTGCTCCATTTTTTTTATTGTATCCCCCTTTCCCACAGTAAAACACCAGTGGGATGTTTCCTATGTTAAAGTTTCTGTTTAAATGTTATTGGTTTGAATTTATCTTGAGGTATTTTTATTGATAGGTGGAGCTAACTTGGCATTTTCAACAGGAACAATTTCTGTTTAACATTACCACAGTAGAGATTCTTAAAGGCACATTTTTTTAAAGAAAGCATATTAATGTGTCGTACATCATTTCAGTGGGCCACATGTGAAGAAAATATAAATATCATTTTGTTCTTGAACTGCACAGCAATTTCTCTCCTCTGTTTTTAATCTCCAGATGAAAATGGCCAGTTTTTTAAGGATCTGCAGAAGATGATTGAATCCATGTATGAACAGTATGGTAGCCCCGTTGTCCTGATCGCACACAGTATGGGAAATCTCTACACCCTCTACTTCCTCAACCAGCAGCCCCAGGAGTGGAAGGACAAGTATATTAAATGCTACGTTGCACTGGGGGCTCCATGGGGAGGTGTGTCGAAGACTTTGCGAGTGTTGGCTACAGGTTGGTCACAGGGGCACATCAAGGGCGAGAATGTAACTTGACAACATTGTGAATGAAGCATGCATGTGGTCGTGATACATTCGTTTGTGATCATACTAAAACATTACATTATAGCATGAATGATGGCTCTATGCACCAATGCATTGTGCTCTATGGCAGATGTAGGTTACCTGACAGGGTTGCCATCTTTTCAGATTATCAGAGGAGGGACTGAGTGCCCAAATTTCTCCCTTACAACAATGGTTTAAAATGGACAGTCCCCCTTGTACCAATGATGCTCTGTTGTTAGGTGACCAGTAAAATAGACATAGGCGGGAGAAAATTGGACTTGTAGCTGAAGATGAGCAGTCGGTTGTTTTGGGTCCAGCAGGAACTGTGGAGTTCAGTTAGTGCCAATTCCCTTTCATTCTGGGCAGAGCTACCTACCCCCATGTAAAACAATGACTGGATTGCTGCAGATTTATGTCTGACACTAAGGGCTGGATTTTGTTCGCAGCCCGGTGTCTGGTTCCGTGGTGGCAGGGCTGGAGAATCGGAGCGGCAGTGGATGCCACGGAACCCGACACCGGGATAGTCAGGCCCGATCTTCCCAGCAGTGGGGAAGCTCCATAGCGACCGCTCTGCGACGGGGCCCGACTTAGCATATTTAAACAACATATTTGCATGAATTAAAATATAAACCACTGCGATCTTGCCTTTCGACCCGATCCGATCCTCAACGTGATGAGCAGCAATCACACGCCTTCACTTTCCCATCCAGGGAAAGCTGGCGCCGCCCGGGTGGGGAAGGGGTGAACTCTGCACTCTGATGGGTGGGCGGGGGAAGAGCTACACTCTGGGGGTGGGGAAGGGGTGAACTCTGGACTCTGATGGGTGGGGAAGGGGTGAACACTGCATTCTGATGGGTGGGGAAGGGGTGAACTCTGCACTCGGGTGGGGGGTGGGGAAGGGGTGAACTCTGCGTTATGGTGTGCTGTTTGCAGGACTGACAGCTTTTTAAAAATGATGCCAGCACCTGCTCCTTCAACAGCTGACGCAGTGAACGGCTTCGCCGAGGCCGCCCCCACCGTGTGATTTTGGGGGGCGGGAGGTGCGGCCACCGTGAATATGTAAAATGGACGCCCGCCATGTAATTGCAACAGTGCAGGTCCTGTGGGGGAATGCCACCCTATTCCTCGCCAGAATACAAAATCCAGCCCTAAGTGTTCATCAGAGTTCCCCACATTTGTTGTCCCCCTCTACTTGCTTCACTTTCAAGTGATCAGAGGACACCCTAACAAGATACACCTGCTATAATAAAAGCAAAATACTGCGGATGCTGGAAATCTGAAACAAAAACAAGAAATGCTGGATTCACTCAGCAGGTCTGGCAGCATCTGTGGAAAGAGAAGCAGAGTTAACGTTTCGGGTCAGTGACCCTTCTTCGGAACTGACAAATATTAGAAAAGTCACAGATTATAAACAAGTGAGGTGGGGGTTGGGCAAGAGATAACAAAGGAGAAGGTGCAGATTGGACCAGGCCACATAGCTGACCAAAAGGTCACGGAGCAAAGGCAAACAATATGTTAATGGTGTGTTGAAAGACAAAGCATTAGTACAGATTAGGTGTGAATATACAGAATATTGAACATCAGCAAGTGCAAACCTGAAGAAAAACAACCTGAAAAAAACAGTGGGTGAGCAAACTGAACAAACTAAGATGAACTGAAATAAATACAAAAAAAGATTGTAAAAAATGTAAAAAGGAATGCCAAAAAAAAAGGAAGAAAAAATAACTAAAAATGACTAAAAATGAAAGTGAAATGGGGGGCTGTCATGCTCTGAAATTATTGAACTCAATGTTCAGACCGGCAGGCTGTAGTGTGCCTAATCGGTAGATGAGATGCTGTTCCTCGAGCTTGCGTTGATGTTCACTGGAACACTGCAGCAATCCCAGGACAGAGATGTGAGCATGAGAGCAGGGGGGAGTGTTGAAATGGCAAGCAACCGGAAGCTCAGGGTCCTGCTTGCGGACTGAGCGGAGATGTTCCGCAAAGCGGTCACCCAGTCTGCGCTTGGTCTCCCCAATGTAGAGGAGACCACACTGTGAGCAGCGAATACAGTATACTACATTGAAAGAAGTACAAGTAAATCGCTGCTTCACCTGAAAGGAGTGTTTGGGGCCTGGGATAGTGAGGAGAGAGGAGGTAAAGGGACAGGTATTACACCTCCTGTGATTGCAAGGGAAGGTGCCCTGGGACGGGGACGTGGTGGTGGGGGTAATGGAGGAGTGGACCAGGGTGTCGCGGAGGGAACGATCCCTTCGGAATGCTGACAGGGGAAGGGAGGGGAAGATGCGACTGGTAGTGGCATCACGCTGGAGGTGGCGAAAATGGCGGAGGATGATCCTTTGGATATGGAGGCTGGTGGGATGAAAAGTGAGGACAAGGGGAACCCTGTCACGGTTCTGGGAGGGAGGGGAAGGGGTGAGGGTAGAGGTGCGGGGAATGGGTCGGACACGGTTGAGGGCCCTGTCAACCACAGTGGGGGGAAATCCTCGGTTGAGGAAAAAGGAGGTCATATCAGAAGCACCGTCATGGAAGGTAGCATCATCAGAGCAGATGCGTCGGAGACGGAGAAACTGGGAGAATGGAATGGAGTCCTTACAGGAGGTAGGGTGTGAAGAAGTGTAGTCGAGGTAGCTGTGGGAGTCAGTGGGCTTATAATGGATATTGGTAGACAACCTATCCCCAGAGATGGAGACAGAGAAGTCGAGGAAGGGAAGGGAAGTGTCAGAGATGGACCATGTAAAGGTGAGAGAAGGGTGGAAATTGGAAGCAAAGTTGATAAAGTTTTCTAGTTCGGGGCGGGAGCAGGAAACGGCACCGATACAGTCATCAATGTACCGGAAAAAGAGTTGGGGGAGAGGGCCTGAGTAGGACTGGAACAAAGAATGCTCGACATATCCCACAAAAAGACAGGCATAACTAGGACCCATGCGGGTACCCATAGCGACACCTTTTACTTGAAGGAAATGCATGGAGTTGAAGGAGAAGTTGTTCAATGTGAGAACAAATTCAGCCAGGCGGAGGAGGGTGTTGGTGGATGGGGACTGGTTGGGCCTCTGTTCCAGGAAGAAGCGGAGAGACCTCAAACCATCCTGGTGGGGGATGGAGGTGTAGAGCGATTGGACGTCCATAGTGAAGAGGAGGCGGTTGGGACCAGGAAACTGGAAATTGTCAAAATGACGTAGGGCGTCAGAAGAGTCACGGATGTAGGTGGGAAGAGACTGGACCAGCGGAGAAAAGATAGAGTCTAGATAGGAAGAAATAAGTTCAGTTGGGCAGGAGCAGGCTGACACAATGGGTCTGCCAGGACAGTCCCGTTTGTGGATTTTGGGAAGGAGGTAGAAGCGGGCTGTCCGGGGTTGCGGGACTATGAGGTTGGAAGCTGTAGAGGGAAGATCTCCAGAGGAGATGAGGTCAGTGACAGTCCTTTGGACGGTGGCTTGATGTTCGGTGGTGGGGTCATGGTCCAGAGGGAGGTAGGAAGAGGTGTCTGTGAGTTGGCGTTGAGCTTCTGCAAGGTAGAGGTCGGTACGCCATACAACAACAGCACCACCCTTGTCTGCAGGTTTGATGACCATGTCGGGGTTAGACCTGAGAGAACGGAGTGCCTCAAGTTCAGAGGGGGGCAGGTTAGAGTGAGTGAGGGAGGCAGAGAAATTGAGATGACCAATGTCTCGCCGACAGTTTTCAATGAAGAGATCAAGAGCGGGTAAGAGGCCAGGGTGAGGGGTCCAGGTAGAGGGAGAATGCTGGAGGCGGGTGAATGGGTCTGCTGGTCGGGGGGAGGACTCCTGGTCGAAGAAGTGAGCCCGGAGGCGGAGGCGACGGAAGAAGAGCTCAACGTCATGCCGAGCGCGAAATTCATTGAGGTGGGGGCGTAAGGGGATAAAACTGAGACACCTGCTAAATGGCTGAGGCTGAAAAATAGACCTGCAGTCTTCCATTTTACTGACTTGTTGCTGATCCTTTGCTTGGTTTCTGAAGTCATTGGGTTGGACATTTTAGAATTCTAAAGCAACATCGCACAACATTTGCTGAACCCACCTGAGTGGGAAATACTCTGGAAGCTCAGGAGTCCTTGGTACAACTAGGGCGACGCAGTGGTTAGCACCGCAGCCTCACAGCTCCAGCGACCTGGGTTCAATTCTGCGTACAGCCTGTGTGGAGTTTGCTAGTTCTCCCTGTGTCTGCGTGGGTTTCCTCCGGGTGCTCTGGTTTCCTCCCACATGCCAAAGACTTACTAGTTGACAGGTTAATTGGCCATTATAAATTGCCCCTAGTATAGGTAGGTGGTAGGGAAATATAGGGACAAGTGGGGATGTGGTAGGAATATGGAATTAGTGTAGGTGGTTGATGGTCGGCACGGACTCGGTGGGCCGAAGGGCCTGTTTCAGTGCTGTATCTCTAAACTAAACTAAACAACTAGCTCAATACACCTGTAATATCTGGGACGTGTTCACGATGCCACAAACTGTCTAGGCAGAGTAGGCCTTTCCCAGTGGCCCGTAAAAATATATTTATCTATCTAATTATCCTGCCACCTGGCAGGGAGCTGACATGTTGGTGTAGATGTCCTCCTATTTAGCAGGCTACCGTGATGAGACTTTTCATTGTAACATCAATTCCCCTTCAAAGTTGTAATAGACATTAAAAAGAGCCTTGCGAAGTCTCTATGGTTAAATGAGCAAGGCACTGGAACCGTCCTAGGAAAAGATAAATTGTAGTTATTTTGAACAACACTTGCTGGAGTGCCTGAACAAATGGCCATTGACTGAGTTCCCAATCTGTTGGTCTGCTGAATGGAGCAAGAGTCAGCCAGGGAGTCTTGGTTACACGGTGACTGGTTAGGAATCCGATGGCAGTGATCTTGGATCAAGTAATTAAAGCAAAATACTGCAGATGCTGAAAATCTGAAATAAAAACAAAGTTGTGGGAAAAACTCAGCAGGTCTGGCAGCATCTGTGGAGAGGGAAGCAGAGTTAATGTTTCAGGTCAGTGACCCTTCAGAATTGGCAGATATGAAAAATATAAAAGATTTTAAGCAAGTAAAGTGGTGTGGGCAAGAGATAACAAGAGAAGGTATTGATAGGACAAGGTCATGGAGCAAAGGCAAACAATGTTAATGGTGTGCTGAAAGGCAAAGCATTAGTACAGATAGGGTGTTAATGGACTGAAAACTGAACAGTCACAAGCACAAACGTGAAAAAAACAGTGGGTAGGCACAGTACAAACAAACTGAACAAACTAAAATAAAATAAACACACAAAAAAAAAGAAAAAATAACTAAAAATAGAAGTAAAATGGGGGGCCCGTCATGCTCTGAAATTATTGAACTCCATGTTCAGTCCGGCAGGCTGTAGCGTGCCTAATCGGTAAATGAGGTGCTGTTCCTCGAGGTTGCGTTGATGTTCACTGGAACACTGCAGCAATCCCAGGACAGAGATGTGAGCATGAGAACGGGGGGGAGGTGTTGAAATGGGCAGCAACCGGAAGCTCGGGGTCATGCTTTCGGACTGAGCGGAGGTGTTCCACAAAGCAGTCACCCAGTCTCCATTTGGCCTCCCCAATGTAGAGGAGACCACATTATGCTCTTTTTTTGTGTTTATTTTATTTTATTTTATTTTAGTTTGTTCAGTTTGTTTCTTCTGTGCCTACCCAGTTTTTTTCATGTTTGTGCTTGTGGCTGTTCAGTTTGCAGTCCATTAACACCCTATCTGTACTAACACTTTGTCTTTCAGCACACCATTAACATATTGTTTGCCTTTGCTCCATGACCTTCTGGTCAGCTATTCTGTGACCTTATCCTATCAACACCTCTTTTGTTATCTCTTGTCCTACCCCTACTTTACTTGCTTAAAATCTTTTATATTTCTTATATCTGCCAGTTCTGAAGAAGGGTCACTGACCTGAAATGTTAACTCTGCTTCTCTCTCCACAGATGCTGCCAGACCTGCTGAGTACTTCCAGCACTTTCTGTTTTTATCTTGGATCAAGTGTTGTGTGTTCCACTGTCTTGGCTGCAGGAGGTGTGCAGCTGAGAATGATTAGCAAAAGGGAGGGAATGTAGGAAATGAAGAATACTTCACCTCTCCCACAGAAAGGGGAAAGAAAATAGTATGAAATAATTGGAAATTCAAAAGGGAACTATTGTGCCTTTATCTTTTCTCATTTCATTTCAAATGCTTTTATCCCCTATTCCCTTCACTGGGTAGTGAGTCATGACTTCGTGCCTCCTGTATCCTAAAAAGATAAGTCCTGGTTTTGGTAGCAGCTCCAAAAGGTGGTACCCAATGGAGACTGGGCTCATTCCTATAGGGGCAGATAAGAAACTGGAAGGTGAATCACTTGGGTCATCTATTTAAAATTGTCATTGAGAAGAGGTTATAAGAATTTTCCTAATGCAGAGTGTTGCTGGGGCATAGAATGCTGTGCCACAGGGAATAGTTGAGGTAAGGACCATTGTATGGAAGAAGAATAGGTAAGCAATTGACTCAGGAAAAAGGTTACGGAGAGAGAAAAGCAGTGGCATTTGCTATGAATTGCTCTAGCAGTCAGCAGAGACACAGTTGGTCAAATGGCATCATTCTATGTTGGAAACTTCTATTTTATGTTCAAGGGTAAGTTGAATTTTTTTCAAAACATTTGTTATTTTCAGCCCTTTTACTCAGTGCTAAGAATGTGGAACATGCTATCACATGGAGTAGTTGAGGCAAATGGCATCGAAAGATTTAAGGAGAAACAAGTTTAACAGATGAGAGAGAAAGGAATAGACGATATGCTGATCGGGTGAGAAGGCTCCTCACGAAACATGAACACTAGTATTGACCAGTTGGGCTGAATGGCCTGTCTCTATGATGTTAGATTCTATGAATCAGCCCTACGAGGATTAAACTCTGCTTAATCTTATAGGAGACAATGATCGAATTCCTGTTATCAGCCCATTGAAGATACGTGAACAGCAGCGGACTGCCGTCTCTACCAATTGGCTACTTCCTTACAACAACACATGGCCAACGGACAAAATATTCATCACCACACCAACATACAATTACACCATGAAGGACTACCAGAAATTCTACCAGGACATCAAGTTTGAAGATGGCTGGCTCATGCGGCAAAACACTGAATCGCTGGTGTACAAGTTGACTGCCCCTGGGGTAACAATACACTGCCTATATGGGACCGGAGTGCAAACACCCGAGTCCTTTAATTACGATGTTTTTCCTGACCAGGAACCCAAAGTCCTCTACGGTAAGGGCGATGGGACAGTCAATCTGATGAGTGCTCTTAAGTGCCAACAATGGGCAGGGAAGCAGAAAGGCAAAGTCTATATGAAGGAACTGCCTTCAAATGAACATATAGATATGCTGTCCAACTTCACCACAATATCCTACATCAAAAAGATCTTGTTTGATTTGCCTCCATTATGAATTCACATTGATTATCCTGAAAGTGAGAGAACATTTTTTGTTGAGTCTCGACACATTTTTATGGTGATCTGAGGCAGTGTTGACTGAATTCTGTGTAATGAATCCATTTTTAACAGTGGTTGATATCTGGCTTTATTGGGGCATGAACTATATAACAGTCCAACTAATTTCCTTTTCTCTAACCAAGGAGCCACGGGCGAGTAGTGAACCCCTCACTCTTGTGTCACTCTGGACAGTGCATGTGTAATCCAAACAGATGCAAAGCAATCTGTTTCCCACATTTAGGTAGGCCATTCAGCTCCTTGATCCTGTTCTGCTATGCATGTTAGATCATGGGTGATCTATATCTTCACTGAAGCAGTCAACATGTAGAGTAACAAATCCCAATTAAACTTTACAAATCAAATTGGTTGTTCACTAAGACTGAGTTTGGCGGGTGGGGGAGCAGGGATGGAGTGGAATTTGTGGCAATAATTCATCATGAATATAGTTTGAGAAGTTATACAGAAGCAAACCCTATTTATTCTTTGCAACCATTTGAGGATTACAATCTGACCCTGCCCATCACTTCCTGGAAAATGGGTTTAGATGCATCCCTGACAGATTGTTTCTGAACCCTTGAACCAAGTGAGATAAACACCAGCAGTCCCTGCTTCTGAAAGGACAGTGGTTCTCAAACCTTTTTCATTCAAGGATCCCTTTTCAAATGGAACCCCCATCTGAACGTGCTGCATGTAAAGAGTGTTTTAATAATGCTTTTAAGAAAACATAGTTACTCATAGGTATCAATGAGATGGGTGTGCCTGCTTCTCATTGCAGCATCTCTAACCTCGATGTGATGATTGCTTCACTCTGCTTCCACCTCCTGGCATGCACCAACCCCACCTTTGGCCACCACTCATGCAGTCACTCTTGACCATGGTACACCTGTCACCCAAGCATGGCACCCTGGCAGTGGCCACTCGTAAGGCCGGCCATGCTCGGTAAGCATTTACACATTATTTTGCAGGCCCCCTGCAGTGTGTCTGTGCGGACCCCAGTTTGAGACCACTGCTGTAGGACATGAGTTCACTACAGAAAACCTCAGTCAATTTGGTGCCAATCCCATGTGAATCAACAAGCACAGTGTGAGAAATAGAAGTATTCCATTGGTGTGCTTTCCCTAAACTGGGATTAAGGTACATTAGCAAGGAAAATGTAGGGAACAAATGTAGTTATCGCTGATCTGATTATAGAGAATGTGCTGAGTTATGTCATCTTTAATTTTGCTTTTATAGATTCAGTTCATTAAAACCAATCCCTCTAGAATCCTAACCCCTCTCATTTTAGCATCCAACTGTATTTTGAATGCCCCTATGTATTTGCCTGTATTAGCTTGTTTGATGGATTATGGCATTGATCAGTCTGGGCACCGAAGGTCTTCCTAATTTTGTATTTGCTTTCCACTAATTTGAATGCACCTCCTCGGGACCTATTTTAAGTTGACACTGTTCAAAATGGAGAGGATAATAAGGCCATTTCACCAGAGCTGAAGTCCCTTGATTTCTGAGGGCAAACCCACTGATGGTTAGGAAAATCAAATCTTGTCCTTTTTTATCTTTCTAGCTTCTATGGTTAGAGTTATTTAACTTTTTATGGCTTTCAGCCACAAAGATTAGAGTATGGTTGTGCAATATTTTGTTTGTGCTATTGATAAATAATTTAATTGTTTATTTGTGTGCCTTTTTCACTTGTGGACTTTATCACTGACTGTGAGCCCATCTGTTTAGTTGCCTCTCCTGCTTTCCCACCAACAACCACCCCCCCTCCCCACCAACCTTTCCCCTGCCCACCATGCTATATCTCCTTCCAGGCCCCCCTCTGCTCAAACCCATGTCTTTATCCAGTTTCTCTCATATCCGGCCTCATGCCCTATCCGAAATCATCTTGTCAACCTGACCCACTTCCTTTTCCTTTTATTCCATTCTCATGAAACTGCTGTCCACTCGACTTCCCTTTCTAGCCCAGATGTTAGCTGACATTATTAATGAGGTAATCCTGGGTTTATAGTTACGCTAACAGGAATGTTACGCTAACAGGCATTAGGAGGGGAAGTGAAACATTTTATTGTCTAGCAGCAGTAAAGTGGCATCTAGATTTAGATAAATATCATTGGCTTGTGTACATATTTGTAAAAAGGTTAAATATGAGTAGCATGATACATGTGGCACGTCCTCCATTTTGAGATGGCGGGACAGTGTGAAAGGATATTGATTGCTCTGTTAGTATTCGGCCAAGTTGAGCAATTTGCATTACCAAAGCTCCTTCCTTTCCTTGCCCTGTCCCCACACTCTGAGACAGTCCTTGGAGAAAGTTTTGAAAGGAGAGTTGTCACGTCCAGATGGGGACCAAGATCCTGGCTTTGATGGTTTCTTTGCTCCTAATGACAATTCAATGAAAAACAGGACTAGTGCACCCACATCAGAAGAGGTGGAGGTGGCCTGTGTGGAAGGAGGTAGCTTTTTTTAAAAAAAAAACAGCCTTTGCTGTCCAGTTTACATTTTCAAAAGTTTCCAGACAATTCAAAACCTAAACTGTTGACTCTCTGTGAAAGTTTGCTTTTAATGTTGGGTGTTGACAATTTCCTAGGTAGAGTATAATATTTGAATGGTATATTTTAATATTTAGTACAATATAATTATAAATGTGGCATATTCCGAATATTTGGTCAGATTTGACCAGGGATTACTTATGGATATGAATATTTTCTTAATGTGGTTATATTTTTGATATGTGGCACATTTCCTCATGGTGCCAAGTCTGGGTGCAGCCATTATGCAACCTACTACAGGTATAAACTATTTCCACAATTGCTGGTTCCTTGTCCTCCATTCTGATGGGTGTAATTCCTGAAATCTTCCAGGTTGCACCATGATATTCCTGGTAACTGATTGATTGTAAGCTTCACAGCCCTGTTTATCAGGGGTAGTGTCTCTATCAATGGGTAGCCCAGCAGCACTCCATTCCCTACCTTCTGCTCCCAATGGAGACTGGTGCTGCATGAGGTGTGGGAAATGTCAGAGGCACATCAACGAGCATAACATTTTGAGTGCTTCATGAATGAGCAGACTGGTGACTTGCCCTGCCCCTTCTTCCCCACTGCCCCCCCAGCCCTGCCAGCACATGATTTGAGGGGATGGGGTGGATGTGGAAAGTCAAATATTTATTACTTTGAGACACTGAGTTGATGGTTGGCTTGATGTCTCGGTCTGTAAGGCTGGTAACTATTGTGCGTTAATGCTGTTGCCTGTACCTCTACAGTTGCATACCCAGCTTCTGTTGTTGACATTGTGCTGGTAATGTCTCATGTTTCATGGTGAAATACTCTTTGACAAATGCCAATATTGCTTCACTAAAACCACTGTGTCTGTTTCTACTAGAGTGTTATATTTTTCATTGGATAATAAACTTGACAACACCCTGATGACATGTGCCTGCTTTCTGATTTTCTGCTTTAACACCCAAGGATGGTCAGGAAAAAAAATCTATAGGTGGGGGTGGCAGCAAAATGTGGTACCTGCTTCCCAGGTCTGAAAGTATCAGTGTGTATAATATCAAGACTTTGGCAAGTGGAATTGGTAACTTGTCTCCACGGACCAGCACAGAGGATTCGGCTGTTGTCTTTGCTTTCCACCAAGCACAGTCACAATTGCTCATTTTATGGTGTGTTTATTCACTGCTCGAGCAAAATGTTAACATGTTTCACATGACCATGCATGGAGGTAATTTGAAGCCTTGAAGTGATCTGTGATTGGCAGTCACACCAGCTTAAGCACCTAACAAACTCCAACTAAATGGACCCAAAATTGCACAGGCCTTCCAATGTATTCTGGTGGGAGTTCAGTGGAAGACCCCAGAAATGGGCTAAGACTCAGCCTATCCTGGTGTTGGGAGGCCTTGTCTAGAGTGGAAACTTCCTCTGCCTTATACATGGTCACCTTCATCAGAGGAGGTGGGGACTCCCTACCCTGTGAGTTGCCGCTTCCCTAACCATAGTGGGACCTGGCCAAATGCTGGTAGCTAGTACTTCCAGTGAGAGGAGACCTAACAGCCTCCAGAAGGATGCAAGTGGGACTCACCACAAGGAAGAATCAAGGCAGTGGAGCGGTTATTAATAAACTTATTGGCACCCTTTCAAAGAGGAACTAATTTTTTTGGTGGGTGGGGTAAGAACCAGGTACCACTCCACCTCAACACCTCAAAATACAACCACTGGATCTAGCCTGTGTGGGCTAGCAGGTTCCAATGTGCTTCTGGTGCATGAATATGCATTGCCTTCACACTGACCCCATTTAACTCTGGCACAGTCAGCAATGGAAGATACTAGGGGGAACAATCCTGGTACAAGTGGCAGCATTGCAACCTGTGCCATTTTGGTACCAGACTGTCCAACCCCTGCTGCCTAACTACCAGGGTTTACATCTTTGGCTGGGGCTGAGTAGTGTTACCTCCACTTCGACTGACTGTCCAATCTAATTGTTTGATACCCACAGAACAAGAGGTATATAATGGCTTCTGGTCTACAATCTCTCTCCCACCCACTCCCCCACATTCAACAATATTCTGTCAAATTGGATGAAATAATTTTCTGCTGTGCTGAAACATTTTGAAGGGTTTGTGCCTCCCAAGCCTGAATGTTTATTTTTAAAATGCTCTTTGAAAATATTTTTTTGAATTAAAAAAGGGACCAAAGTTAAATGTAACACCAGTGAACCCAAATAGGTGGTGGTGCTCACTCGATATACAAAGAACACAGGCCTTTGTGATCCCTGCTCTAGGTAATCCTTCTCCGTTACAGGCTGTGGTAGGGTTCCATCAATGTATTTTCACCCATTGGAAGCAACCTGTACTTAACTGGGACTCTCCTAGAGCCTGTGATTTTATTCAAAGTAACTGATTCCTATAGCTAGTTATGGCACTTACAGGACTCTAGCAGTGGGATTGTAAAACCAGCATACTGATTTTCATTGGTGCAACCACAAGCCCTTATAAAATGACATGGTGAAATATCAGCCTTGGTTTATTTAGACAAGTGGCTGATTTGTATTATCCATCATTTCATCACTTAGTTTTTTTGTGAACTTTGGTAGTGGGGAGATGGGGTTCTTTTAAAATCCTTCACCACTCAGAAATGTACATTATTCAAAGTTTAAAATTAGTTACCTATACACTTCCTAAACCCTGTCTCCAACTCAAGTGGATGGAATTAAAGGGCCTGTGAATTCTCTGGGGCTATTGTCCATCTTTGGCTTTTGGGATAGAGCATTCTTCAGAAAACCAAAGATGGGTGTAATTTTCCAACTTGCTGCCTTCCATAAACTAGCATGGAGCAATAGCTGCCTATTTATAGAAGCTAAAACTGGGCATTATCTATAACCAGGTGACCAACAGGCGCAGTGGTTAGCACCACAGCCTCACAGTTCCAGTGACCTGGGTCCAGTTCTGGGTACTGCCTGTGTGGAGTTTGCAAGTTCTCCCTGTCACGTTGTGGGTTTCTGCCGGGTGCTCCGGTTTCCTCCCACAGCCAAAGACTTGCAGGTTGATCGGTAAATTGGCCATTGTAAATTGCCCCTAGTGTAGGTAGGTGGTAGGAGAATGGTGGGGATGTGGTAGGGAATATGGGATTAATGTAGGATTAGTATAAATGGGTGGTTGATGGTCGGCAGAGTCGGTGGGCCAAAGGGCCTGTTTGTGCTGTATGGCTATGACTCTAATATGTAGCACTGGCTTTTCACCCAAACAGCAATGTAAAAACCTAGCCTATGATATCTCTGCTCTTTGTGAAAACAGTATGGACACACCTAAAGGTTGCACAGCAGTGGCCAAATCCTCTCATTACTGAGAAACCAGCCTAGCTGAACATGCATCTAACTTATTCCAGATGAAAGGAGATTCCAGTAAATCCAATGCCTCTGTGACCCACTCCTATTTATGTTCACATGCATGTACGCATTTTCCTGGACTCACTGTTCATCAGGAACAGGAGACATTGCAAATATTTCTTCTCCTTTGCACAAAGCACCCGAGGACCATTATATTAAGCTAATTATTGATGTTTGATGCATACTTTTACTTATCCCCTCACTGCTCACGCTGAGCCAGACTGTTCACAACCTCAGTCAGTGCCCAATTTGACCATAAACAATTTCAGGCCCTCAGCCTCTCCATCGCTCAGCCTGCTTACTTCCACCCCCATCTGCTACCGAAACATTCATCTATGCTTCAATCATGGACAGTCACAAATATTCCAATGCTCTGCTGGCTGGCTTCCTGTTTTCCACCTTCCATAAACTTCAGCTCATCCAAACCTCTGCTGCCTGTAGCCTGACTCACACCAAGTCCTGCTCCCCCATTATCTCTGTGCTTTCTGATCTACTTTAACTCCTGGTCCATCAGCATCTTGATGTTTAAAATGCTCATTCTAGTGTGAAAATTCCTCTGTGGCCTTATCCCTCCCTATCTCTGTAACCTCTTCCAGCCCTACAACCCTCCAACTCTGGACTCTTGTGCATCCCCCATTTTCACCTCACCGCTGGTGGCTATGTCTTCAGTTGTCGAGGTGCTAATCTCTGACATTTACCTCCCTAAACCCCTCCACCTCTCTATGGCCATGGCTTTAGTCACCTGTCTTCATATCCTAAAATGTCCTTTGGCTCAGTGTTAAATTGCTGTCTGATTACACTCCTGTGAAGCACCTTGGGACATTTCCCTCTGCTAAATATGCTATATTAGATTAGATTAGAGATACAGCACTGAAACAGGCCCTTCGGCCCACCGAGTCTGTGCCGAACATCAACCACCCATTTATACTAATCCTATATTCCTACCAAACATCCCCACCTGTCCCTATATTGCCCTACCACCTACCTATACTAGTGACAATTTATAACGTTCAATTTACCTGTCAACCTGCAAGTCTTTTGGCTTGTGGGAGGAAACCGGAGCACCCGGAGAAAACCCACGCAGACACAGGGAGAACTTGCAAACTCCACACAGGCAGTACCCGGAATCGAACCCGGGTCCCTGGAGCTGTGAGGCTGCAGTGCTAACCACTGCGCCACTGTGCCGCCCACTATATAATTGCAAGTTATAGCAACCAATGGATATATAGCAATAGATCTATTGGGCGTTGTGATCTTTAAGATGGTTTATGAATGGTATGACATAAATCCAAGTTTAATAATAAATTGTGGTTTTTATTTTTACTGTATATCCTGTGTTCCCTCTAATCTCAGACATAACAATTTCATTTCTGCTTCTTCAGCGGGTCATGGGGCATTCCAGTATTTGGAAGATAGCAGTCAGCTTATGAAATGCTCATTTCCTACTATGCGCTAGTAGCATTTTTGAGGCACATTTACAGTTGGCAGTTGTGTGGTTCAGGCTGTGGGGGAAATGACAGCTGTGTACCAATAACCACATTTATGCTACTGAACAGTAGTGGAAGGGTGCTTTTCTGAATGGAGGGATGTGACTAGTGGTGTTCCGCAGGGATCAGTGCTGGGACCTTTGCTCTTTGTAGTATATATAAACGATTTGGAGGAAAATGTAGCTGGTCTGATTAGTAAGTTTGCGGATGACACAACGGTTGGTGGAGTTGTGGATAGTGATGAGGATTGTCAGAGGATACGGCAGGATATAGATCGGTTGGAGACATGGCAGATGGAGTTTAATCCGGACAAATGTGAGGTAATGCATTTTGGAAGGTCTAATGCAGGTGGGAAGTATACAGTAAATGGCAGAACCTTTAGGAGTATTGACAGGCAGAGAGATCTGGGCGTACAGGTCCACAGGTCACTAAGTGGCAACACAGGTGGATAAGGTAGTCAAGAAGGCATACGGCATGCTTGCCTTCATCGGTCGGGGCATAGAGTATAAAAATTGGCAAGTCATGCTGCAGCTGTACAGAACTTTAGTTAGGCCACACTTAGAATATTGCGTGTAATTCTGGTCGCCACACTACCAGAAGGACATGGAGGCTTTGGAGAGGGCACAGGAGAGGTTGGATAAACTCTGTTTTCACTGGAACGACGGAGGTGGAGGGGCGACATGATAGAGGTTTACAAAGTTATGAGTGGCATGGACAGAGTGGATAGTCAGAAGCTTTTTCCCAGGGTGGAAGAGTCAGTTACGAGGGGACATAGGTTTAAGGTGAGAGGGGCAAAGTTTAGAGGGGATGTGCGAGGCAAGTTCTTTACACAGAGGGTGGTGAGTGCCTGGAACTTCTTGTCAGGGGAGGTGGTGGAAGCAGGTACGATAGGGACGTTTAAGAGGCATCTTGACAAATACATCAATAGGATGGGAATAGAGGGATACGGTCCCCGGAAGTGCAGAAGGTTTTAGTTTAGGCAGGCTTGGAGGGCCGAATGGCCTGTTCCTGTGCTGTACTTTGTTCTTTGAAACTGGCTGATTAATCCTGGCATTTTTTATAGATCTATGATTCTCATGTCCCCTGAAAGGGATGCAATACATAGATCTCACTCTCTGCAACTTGAAATATCAAATGTCCTTCGAGTGCCAACAGGCCCAGGACCGATTTATGCCCTCGGTCCACTCATTTATAAGTTCCACGTCATAGGTTGTGACAATGAAATAAACACATGCTGTAATAAAACAAATGAAATATCCAGAGCAGCCTGTTTATGTAATAACTATTTTTTTAAAAATACTGTTTAAAACACAATCTTGTCACTTTTCCATATGTTAATTTTTATCATATTCTAATCCATTTTTAAGTAAAGTACATGCTATGCTTCTGTGAAAAAAATCTTACATTTGTATAGCACCTTTTCCTGGCTTTGAGACATCCCACAGCCCTTTAAAGCTATTGAAATTGTTCCTTTTCCCCAACTGTTATCAATGTCCTCATGTAGCAAACACAAGAGCCAGCATAGGCCCACAATAATGAGCAGATCATCTGTTCTGCAATTGAGGGATAAAGTTTGGCCAGGACATCTAGGATACCCACCCTGCTCTCCTTGGAAGTCTACCAGGGATCCTTTAAGTCTGCCCAAGAAGACAAATGGGGCCTCGGCTCCATGTCTCATTTCAAAGACAGCACTCTTGCATTCCTTCAGTACTGCACTGGAAGTGTAAGCTTAAATTTTGTCCTCAAGTCTCTGGAGTGGGACTTGAACCCACGACCTCTCACCCCAATCTCCAACCAACCATTTAAAGGTGGCTGCAACAGCAAAACAAGGTCAGCTAAATGTCTAAAATGCAACCCAGAGGATAGCTGTTCGGTTAATTGAATGCTAAAGATTGTTATACACCAGATCAGTAAACTCAGCTGCCACGATGTGCTCTCATCTCCTATTGATTTCATTAAAATTATCCAGTCACCGACACGATTCAAACTGGTCACTATGCTCAACAATACCAACCAGAGAAAGGCACAGAAAAATTCTTAAGTCTGATCAATACTTTGGTGTAGTAGCAATACTCCAGCCCTCACCATTGCCTTAGACAGAAATACCATCAAAGTAATAGCAAACTTTTCTAACCAAACTGTCTCCTGAAACCATCTTTTCTCAAGGAAATATTTATGGTGAACAAGTTACTTCAAATGCTTAGATGACTAGCATCAGAATATTCCCAATCATCATGCAAATGAGACCTCATAGCTGCAATCGAGATTTTTTTTTATTGGAACTGGGTTCAATTTTTAAAACAAAGTGATTCCTGACAACGCAGCCGGCCAATGATGTCAACAGGCTGTGCCAAGGTGCGTACATGCGCAGACGGTCTCCTGCTCTCTGCGCTTCGACTTGCCAGGCCTGGTTAGCGCATGCATCGATGACGTCATCGCGTGATGTGTGCATATTCGGGCAACACGCCTGGTCGACCTCTGCGCATGCGCTTTACGCGTTCAGCAATGCAACGCTAACGGGTATTCACCCATGCGTCAAGCTCCGCTCCCCACCTCGCTGCTCTCTCCGGCCGTTCTGTTCCCCCACCCCCGGCCCGCTCGCTCTCTCCCCATTGTGTGCTGCCACGTGTTTATTTGAGCAGCGTCATCTTTAGTCCTGGCAGCTGCCTGAAGTCACAGACTGTGATGTTTTAGTGGCACATGTGCATTTGCACATGTGCCACTGCAGTGCCACCTAGTGGTATCGTTGTCAACACAGCCTTTTAAAAAAAATTCTTGGACTGTACTTGCTGCTGACAAGCATGGGATTTATTGCTCAACCCTGAATGCCCAGAGAAGGTGGCAGTGAGCAGTTTGCTGCACTCTGACTTGTTATGCTACTTCAAAGGGTAATTAAGAGTTGACCACACTAGCATAGGACTAGATTTTGCTCACATTTTCTGGATTATTAGTCCATGCCTCTGGATTACTAGCCCAATTAACATACCAACTTTAATACCACACCCATCACATCGAATAGTTTGTAAAAATACCTACAATGCTAATAACACACCATCAGTGATAAATTTGCTTCATGTACATCATGTGGTATTGTCAATACATGTAATTAGCTAGATCTGCTTTGTAGCCATTTTTGAAAAAGGCATGGGGCTGAATTTTACTAGACCCGCGAACGCCGAGAAGGGCCTGCCGCATATTACCAGAGGCGGGGGGATCTTGGTGCGTCCCCCCTGCGCCCCACCCCCCGGCAGTGGGCCCTTCATCTACATATTAAAATGAGCCTAAATGATATGCAAATAAACTTACCTGCAGGCAGCGGCCATCCCATGTGAATTTTACAGCCGCCTTTGTCCTTCGCGCACCTTTGGAACTCCGTTCGGAGGTCCGAGGCGAGAACCTGGTGGGGAGGGGGGAGGAATAAAATTTTCGGTGGTGGGGGGAGCGGCAAAATCAAATGCAATTGGGTGAAGGGATGGTGGGAAGGGGTTGAAGGTTTAAGGAAATAAGGTTCGGAAGGGAAGGTTGTTATGGCAACTTTAATGTTTTTGTGGTGGGGGTTGGACAAATATCATTGATCATTCACTGAGGGGGTGGGAAAGGGGATTTGCAGTGAGCATAACATTTTTTTCAAAACCTGACACTTTAACCATCGAAATGTAAGTGAAGGGCTTGAAGCCCTTTAAAAATGATGCCATCGCTAGCACAGTGGCACCAGACACTGTTGCCAGGGATGTGGCGGCCGTCCCCTCCAAGTCATTGGGGGCGGCCGCACCACCCCCTCACGTAATATCTTGGGGGCTCTTCGGCGGCACTTACGCGTCACAAGGCCAAGTTCAAAGCATGCCGCTGCAGAGCGTGGCACGCGAATGAACTTCAGCCCATGGTGTTGGTCTGTTTTCAATCTAACAGCACTTACCCAGTTTTCAATCACTCCTCCTCAATGGCATCAATCTGTCTAGTTTAAATGATTCTCTATAGCTTCTTCAATGTTCCTCACAAATCTCATTGTTCCTGCTTTGTTCAGATAGTGCCCATCTCTCCTGTGCCAGTACTTTTGTCCTGCTTACCTGTTGACTACCTACCGCTCTCATGAGCAGCCTCACCTGGGATCCAACATCCTCCCGTTCCAATTATTTTGAAGGATTCTCAATATCTGCCTCTATGTTCCTTGAACTTTTCAGTGTACTTGTTTCATATAGGTGAAACCTGCCTGTCCTGTTTGTCTTATTTGTCCTGAAAATATTCCCAGAAACTTATAAAAGTGACACTATTATTTTTACAATACACGGCTGCCATTTATTTTCATCCTCAAAGTTCCTTGATGAACTTTCCACCTTCACCCCAACATCTGAACATATTGGAGATTTTTACTTTGAACCCTGCAGTCAATTTTATGCCCCCTATATTATTTCTCCCTCTTCATGGATCTCCTGCCACACTGCTGACAGGAAGTCAAAATATATTGTATTTTATCTGAAATGGTTTGGTTTTGGTGATAGGGTATGGTAACATAGTATTAATGTTATTGGATCCATAGTAATGGACTAATAATGTGGAGACGCAAGTTCAAATTCCAACATGGCAGTGTGAATTTGAGCTCAATTAATTGAATAAATCTGAAATAGGAAGCTAACATCTGAGTGTGACCATGAATGAAGCTACTAAATTGTCGTAAAAACACATCTGGTTCACTAATGTCCTTTAGGGAAGGTGCCATCCTTACCCAGTCAGTCCTATATGTGACTCCAGACCCACAACAATGTGATTTATTCTCAACTCCCCAGCAAGCCATTCAGTTGTATCAAACTGTTACAAAAAGGTACCAGACAACCCTGTAAAGGTCCCCTCACTAATATCTGGGGACATATGCCAAAATTGGAAGATATGTCCCACAGACTAGTCAAGCAACAGCTTGAAACAGTCATACTCACAACCAACTTCCAGCCAACATCCCAGGATATATCCTGTCCCCATGGTCCCAGCAACACAATCTGAAACCGAAAATGCTCTCCCGAAAGCTACCTCATGTTGCTTGTGCAATTTTAATGAGTAATTAACCTCAGTCTTTCTTAATCTGCCACCTTTAATGCATACCTATAGCTTTTAACCAAAACCTCCCATTGTCAGTCACAAGTTATCACTCCCAATTGCTTGTGCTTTTGCACGCAATCCAACCATGTGATTTCAATCAGCTGCTCAAACAACAAACCTACTGCCAACCAGCTAGGAACGTCCCACTTGATAGACTGCAAATTATCAGCAAGTAAAACACATTTTCTGTAAAAACACCAGTTCCTCAGTCCCATTTCTATTAAAATGCAAGTGCTCTATTTGTGTCAAAATACAATTAATTAAACGTGGTGATAGGAACAATGGGCCAGAATTCACTAGAGTATGCCCAGTGAGTTGGACTTTTTTCCCTCACCTTTCATCTTGAAAATCTTCACGTAATGTCCTCGAGGCCCTGCAGGAAAAGGAGATGGTGGATCCTGTCGGATGGTTCCCGGAGCAGACTGTCAAAGGCATTTGGCAGAATGCCGCATCACCATCACTCCCTCTGCATGCTGCCCACCTCCTTCTGGAAAGTGCCTTTGCAAAGAAGGTCTGGAAAGAGAGGCAGTGGTTTTTGTCGAGGTTCATCCCGAACAGCTGCATGACACGGGACTCTGTGCTCTATAGGCTGTTCCCAGGGACACATACCGAGGCAAATATCAACTGCTGCTGGAGGACCATCAACTTGGTGAAAGATGGTCTTTGGTCTGCCCGAAACTTGGTCTTCCAGTGCAAAGAGTTGTCCATGACTGAGTGTTGCAGACAGGCACATTCCAAGGTCCAGGACTATGCACTGAGAGACGCACCAAAGCTTGGGGCAGCCGCCACAAAGACTCAATGGGGAAAGGCCACAGTATAAGGCCTGCTTGCCATTGTATTCAGAGGGGCAGAAAACTGTGTAGAACCCCTTGGGCTCTATGATTCATCTGAAATGCACATGGCAGATATCACACTTAATTGCAATTTTATTGAGACACCTCAGAATGCCACAGGCTGCGTGGAAAGGACTTGAACCGTATTGCACTTACTGTAATGACCAATTTGAAATGTTATGGAATGTACGTATAGAAATTTTATGAATAAGGTATATTTCTGCAAAAGAAAAATCTTTTGCAAATTGACAATATGGCGAGGTCAATGGGCTATCTATAGGTCATATAGGAAACAGAAGCAGATGTAAGCCATTCGGACCCTCAAGCCTGCTCTGCCATTCAACTAGATCATAGCTGACCTTCTACCTCAACGCTATTTTCCTGCACTATCCCCATATCTCTTGATATCTTCAATATCCAGAAATCTATTGATCTCTGTCTCAAACATACTCAATGACTGAGCCTCCACAACACTCTGGGGTAGAAAATTCCAAAGATTCACCACCCTCTGAGTAAAGAAATTCCTCCTCATCTCTGTCCTAAATGGCCTACCTCTTATCCTGAGACTGTCCCCCCTGGTTCTTGACACCCACCCCCAGCCAGGGGAAACATATTTACTGCGTCAATTCTGTCAAGCCCTGTAAGAATTTTGTCTGCTTCGATGAGATCATCTCTCATTCTTCTAAACTCTATAGAGAATACAGGCCCAGTCTCCTTAATCTCTCCTTATAGGACAAACCCAGCATCCCAGGGATCAGTCTGGTGAACCTTTGTCACAATCCCTCTATGTTAAGTATATCCTTCCTTAGGTAAGGAGACCAAAATTGTACAAAATACTCCAGGTGCGGTCTCACCAAGGTGCTACACAATTGCAGCAAGACTTCCTTACTTCTGTACTCAAATCCTCTTGCAATCAAGACCAAAATACCATATGCCTTCCTAATTGCTTGCTACACCTGCATGTTAGCTTTCAGTGACTCATGAACAAGGACACCCAGGTCCTTTGGACATCAATACTTCCCAATCTCTTACCAACAAAGACATACTCTGCATTTCTGTTTTTCCTACCAAAGTGAATAACTTCACATTTTTCCACATTATATTCCATCTGCCATGATCTTGCCCAATTACCTAGCCTGCCTAAATCCCCTCAACGCCTCTTTGCATCCTCTTTACAACTCACATACCCCTAATTTCGTGTCATCAGCCAACTTGGAAATTTTAAATTTGGTCCCCACATCCAAGTCACTCATGTAGATTGTGAATAGCTGGGGCCCCAAACACTGATCCTTGCGGTACTCTAGTAGTGACAGCCTGCCAACCTGAGAGTGACCCATTTATTCCTACTCCCTGCTTTCTGTCCAATAACCAATTCTCAATCCATGCCAGTGCATTACCCCCAATCCCAAGTGCTCTAATTTTGCTTACTAACCTCTTGTGTGAAAATCCAAATACACCACATCTACTGGTTTTCCCCCTTATCGATTCTGCTAGTTACATCCTTAAAAAAACTCCAACAGGTTAGTCAAACATGACTTCCCTTTCATAAATCCATGCTGACTCTGCTCAATCCTACCATTATTTTCTAGTTGTCCAGTTATCACATCCTTTATAATAGGTTCTAGCATTTCCCTACTACTGATGTCAGACTAACAGGTCTGTAGTTCCCCATTTTCTCCCACCCTCTTTCTTAAATAGTGGGGTTACATTTGCTACCTTCCAATCTTAAGGAAATGTTCCAGAAACTGTAGAATTTTGGAAGACGATCACCAATGCATTCACTACCTCTACAGCCACCTCTTTCAACACTCTGAGATGTATATCATCAGGTCCAGAGGATTTATCAACTTTCAGTCTCATTAATTTCTCTAGTACTACTTTACAGTCCATTTCTTGCTAGTTTACTTTTATATCCTATTTTCTCCTCATTAGTTTCATACTTAAAGTAAAACTCCTTTCATATTATGGTCATTCTTCCTTTACGACGAGATTATTAATTAGCCCTTTCTCATTGCATAATACCAGATCTAAAATAGCCCGTTCTCTAGCTGGTTCCTCAACATACTGTTCTAGAAAACCATCTTGTATACATTCCAGGAATTCATTCTCCACAGCATTACTGCTAATTAGATTTACTCAGTCCATATGTAGATTGAGATCTCCCAGATTTCTGTATTACCTGTTATATTCACCTCTAATTTCCTAATTTATTCCATGCCTTTTATTACCACTACTGTTTATAGGTCACCAAACAACTCCTACTAATGTTTGCTGCCCCTTGCTGTTTCTTAGCTCCATCTAAACTGATTCTTCATCTTGATCCTTCGATCCAAGATTCTCTCTCATTAATGTAATGATCTCATCCTTTATTAACAGCAATACCGCATCTCCTTTTCGCCTATCCTTCCTAAATGTTGAATACCCTTGAACATTCAGTTCCCAGCCTAAGTCACCTTGCAACCATGTCTCCGTAATGGCAATTAGATCATACCTATTTATTTCTGTTTGTGCTGCCAATTCATCTACCTTGTTGCGAATGCTGTTTGCATTCAGAGTGCCTTTAAGGTCAGAGTCATTTATGGCACAGCAGGAGGCCATTCAGCCCTTTAATTCTGTCTTTTTGTTATCTTCACACCCTCTACCTTATCTGCTGGCACAGTCTTAAGTTTGTATGCTCTGTCCGTTCCTCCCACTCTCTGATTATCATTACCCCTATTGCTACCTTGCTCTCTTCCCTTGTCCTCTGTTTAAACAATCACATCTTCCCTTACTTGATCCCTCGCCCCCACTATTTAGTTTAAAGCCCTCTCTACAACCCTAGTTATATGACTCAATACCAGCAGTTAGTCTCCTTAACCACTGAAATAAGGATAAAGAAACAGAGCGAACAATTTAAAAAAAAAGTGTGAATTATAGACAAATCAGGTAGAGAGAAATAGAGAGTGAAAGAAAGATTTGATTGAGATAGGAAAAGGGAAAAGCAATAAAAAAAAAAATTAAATAAAAAGCAATTTAGTACCTGTAAGTGTGAGACTGCACTGTTTTTAAACTGTTCTCTTTCTGGGTGTCCGAGGTTGAATGGCATTGCAGAAACATAAATCTCGTTAAAAGGGTCCTAATGTGAAATACTAGCCCTAACTTTCGGTGGCATGTTTTATTCATATTTACAGAGCAAATCGAATAATTTCTTGAAACTCACAGGGGAGATCCTGTTTTCACAAGGCTAACGGTGAAATGCCGCAAATCGTAAGGCAATTTGCGGCAATTCTGAACTTGGCACATCTTCCTCACCACAAATTTTTTTAAAAATTTGCAGCAACAATGCACGCGCTTTAAACTCTGTTATTTTCCCAGCAAATTCAGAGCTAGTATTATGCAGTGATCTCACCTCACTGACAAAGAAACAAATAAAATAGCCTCCAGGTCTTCAAAACATACCCAGAAACAAATATATGCAGAAACACTACTGCAATCCTCAAACCTTAACGCTAACAGGCATTCAATCCAAACCATGTCAAAGATTATCACCGTTGTCACATTTCCAGTTTTTAAGGATGTTAAATACAGCTTTAACATAAATACATTCCTAGAATCCTGATTTAATTTATATGGTATCTGCACACAGTTACACATGGGCTACTAATTTCAAACCAAAATTCGCACTATTTTTAAAGAAATAATCACAGGAAAAATGGAAAATGCTATATATCCAGACTGCAAAAAATAAACAGGATTTTTATAAGTAATTTCATGCTCCTTGGAGACACTTTCAAGTTGAAGCTTGTATACGGAATGAGGCATTTTAAATAAGAACAACACTGAAAAGAAGTAATAACATAAAAGCAAAATACTACAAATGCTGGAAATCTGAAATAAAAACAAGAAATGCTGGAAATACTCAGCAGGTCTGGCAGCATCTGTGGAGAGAGAAAAGATGCAACTCCATATACATTAACCCTTTAATAACTTCAGTTTTAGTGTCCTTAAAAATCCAAAAAAGCCAGAAATAAACAAAGATGAGAAAAATAGAAACAAGTTCTAAAGTTTAATTATTTTGACTTTTTAAAAATCCATTCTCAGGATATGGGCCTCACTAGCAATGCCAGCATTTATTGGCAATCCCTAGGTGTCCTTGAGAAGCTGGTGGTGAGCCTTTTACTTGAACCACTGCAGTCCATGTGGTAAAGGTACTATAAACAATATTAAAAACTGTAGTAAATTAGTAACAGACTCAGTCACCCCACTGACATGGAGACAGTTCTGCTGCTGTACATACATGGGTAGAACTTGGATTTTAAAAGCCATTCTCTCCAGATGTTGGTTTAAAGCAAAACTCCTATTTTCAGACTTTAAATCCTCTTTCATTTAAAGAAGTAGTGTCTTTATTCTGAAAAATAAATTGTTCACTGCAACGATGATCTAGCCATAATGAATGACCCATTACAGGCAAGAGGTTACTGTCTCTCCATAACTACAGCAGATAGCTGGGAAAGAATGGGACTCTTCCCAAGGCTGCTCGGTCATACTCCTGGCTCAAGTCGCAGCTTCCCGTTGAGTCCTCAAAAAAGAGCATCCGTCGCTATCGCAGGGGAAAGGAGAAAATCTTGTTTCCAGTTTTGCATCGCACTTGATCTGCATACATTCGGAGGATTCTGGCACTACTTTCAAATCTATCCACTATACCCTGCAAACAACATCAACATATCAAATTTAGAGATGATACTAACATCACATGCGAACAGGATTTTTGTTTATTTCAATAGTTGATACAATACTTCAATTCTTTAATTTTGTGTGTTTTATAGTGGGGGAAATATCTGTTTGCAGCTACCCTTGAGGCCCGTGCTGCATTGCTCATTGATGTCATTGCAGAATGCTTTGCATGTAGGGCCCCACAGTTCTGCCTGCCCCCAGGGAATCAACATAATCTGCCTACTCAAGCGGTGCTACACAAACAAATTTCTCCCCCATTGTACTTCCAACAGATATTATATTTTTTGGACATAAGGAATAGGGTAAAGAACCAGGACCTGATGATAAAAAGAACATTTATAGTTTTCATAGGAACATAGAAACTTACAGTGCAGGAAGCCGCCAGTCGGGCCTGTCATGCCTGTGCTGGTCTCCAGAAGAGCAGTTGTGCTTAGCCCCACATCCCTGCCTTTTGTCTGTAACCCTGCAAGTTCCTCATCCTCAAGTACCTGCCCAACTCCATTTTTAAATTTACAGAAATCAGCTTCTACCACCTTTTCAGGTCAAGTGCTCCCGACAACACAGTGAAAAAATCTCTCTTCATCTCCCCTCTAGATCTTTTTTTCATTGATTTTAAATCTATGCCCTCCGGTTATTGACCCACTCACCAGTGGGAATAGTTTTTCTCTATCTACTCTACGAAAACCTCTCATCATCTTGGAAACCTCTATTAGGTCACCACTTGACCTTCTCTGTTTCAAGGAGAACGGTCCTAAGTTTTCCAACCTCTCTTCATAGCTGAAGTCCTTCATTCCAGGCAAACCTCCTCTTAACTTTTCTAAGACCTTTACATCTGTCCTGAGGTGTGTGGCCGAATTATCTACAATACTCCAGCTGAGACATAAACAGTAATTTATGAAGGTTTCTCAATAACCTTTGGGTAACACAGTATATTTACACAAATCTTTCTCTCAGTAGATTAAATGGATGGGGTGGAGTCGATGATTAGGCAGTTTACACATAGAAGGAGCAGGCTGGATCTGGAAAATACCCTATTCTTGGTCTGTGCTCTGAGTTATAGGGTGGGATATCTACAGGGAAGAACTGGTATGACTCCAGACCCAAAGCAGCCACATCATTTGTGCTGTCCAACAAAATAGCGTTAACAGCATGCATGGCAACAAAAGACTATTTAACTTCTCCGCCCAACCGATAAATGGCAAGAGGAGATTAAAATAAAACAACAGCTATAGCATTTAAAAACAACCAGGCCCCAAACCTAATGAAAGTTCCGATGAAAGGTCTGACTTGAAACATTAGCTGTTTCTCCCTCCACAGATGCTGCCAGACCTGCAGAGTATTTCCAACATTTTCAGTTTTTATTCCACGGAAAGTTTAATGAGTAACTGAGTCACACAGAGCTGGGAAGTCCCAGATTTAAATCTCAAGTTTGCACTGAGTAAGGTTGCAACATTTGGCCTCAGCATTCTGGGGTAGGAAGGTGAAAATGATTCATTACTCAAAAGTGTCTGGCAATGCTCGTTGTGAACGTGGTGCGATAGACATTAGATGAGGATAGCATCAGCTTCAAGTGTAACGCACTGCTGCAGTCGAACACCTTGCCAGCACTCATCATCAAGGCTCAAGTATGAAGACTGGCCACTTGAGCAAATAACTAGAAGGCAACTGGTGCCTGTGGAATAAAGAGCGGGGCTCGAGGCCTACACCTACCTGGAGGATCAGAGCGGAGTCGGCAGAACTAGGAGGGACCGGAGCGGAGCTATAAATAAAGAGCGGGGCTCGAGGCCTACACCTAGCTAGAGGACCGAAGGGGCAGGCTTTGGCTGTGTCGAAAAATGGGGGAAAGAAACTAAGTGACATCACGGGAAATCCGTAAGCTGATTGGTTGTCTTTCTTTTCTTCTCTGCCTTTCAGCCTCCACGGTACAGGGGAAGAAGCTGATTGGCAAGTAACTGGTAAGTTATTCTACTTATTATGTTAGCAATAATTAGTCTGTAAAGATAAGTAATGGCAGGGCAGCTCAGCCAAGTGGAATGTGCCTCCTATGGTATGTGGGAAGTCGTGGACGCACCACGTGTCCTTGACAAACATATCTGCAGGAGGTGCCACCAGCTGCAGAAGCTTGAGCTCCGGGTTTCGGAACTCAAGCGGCAGCTGGAGTCACTGTGCCGTATCCGCAAGGCAGGGAACTACCTGGATAGCATGTTTCAGGAGGTAGTCACCCTGGAAATTAAGAGAGCACAGGCAGAGAGGGACTGGGTGGCTGCCAGACAGACAAGGTGATCCAGGCAGGTAGTGCAGGAGTCCTCAGAGGGCATCCCACTTGCTAACCAGTATTCAGTTCAGAGTACTGATGGGAGAGAGGGTTTCTCTGGAGAGTGCGAGAGTCAAGACCAGAGCACCATGGGTGGCTCAGCTGTGCACAGAGGGAGGAGAAAAGACAAGAGAGCAATAGTGGTAGGGACTTCTATTGTTAGGGGAACAGATAGGTGTTTCTGCAGTCACAGACGAGATTCCAGGATGATATGATGCCTCCCTGGTGCAAGGGACATGGATTTCACCGAGCAGCTACAGAGCATTCTGGAGGGCGAGGGTGCACAGCCAGAGGTCGTGGTCCACATTGGTACCAACAATATAGGAAGAAAGAGGGATGAGGTCCTGCAGCCTGAGTTTAGGGAGTTAGGAAAGAAATTAGTAAGCAGGACCTCAAGGGTAGCAATCTCTGGATTACTCCCAAGGCCACATGCTAGTGAGTACAGAAATAGGAGAATACACCAGATGAATGTGTGACAGGAAAGATCGTGCAGGAGAGAGGGCTTCAGATTTCTGGGGCATTGGGACCAGTTCTGGGGAAGGTGAGACCTGGACAAGCTGGACGGTCTACACCTGAACAGGACTGGGACAAATATCCTTGCAGGAAGTTTTGCTAGTGCTGTTGGGGATGTTTTAAACTAGATTGGCAGGGGGATGGGAACCTGTGAACTTCAGGGCAGGGAACAGGAGGCAGAAAATTAGCGAATGACTCTGAAAGACAGAAGAAGTAAAGGTTAAAACGTGTGCAGCACAGAAATTTTGCAGTATTAAAAGGTATTTATTTAAATGCAAGGAGTATAGTAAATAAAGCCGATGAGCTGAGGGCTCACATGGAAACACAATATCATTGCTATAATGGAAGCTTGGCTTAAAGAGGGGCAAGAATGGCAACTCAACATACCTGGATATAGAGTTTTCAAGTGGGATAGAGAGGGGGATAAAAAAGGAGGGGGTGCAGCATTATTGGTTAATGAAACAATAACAGCTGTGAGGAGGGATGATATGCTAAATGAATCATTAAATGAGGTTATATGGGTGGAGCTCAGAAGTAAAAAAAGGGCAGCCACATTACTCGGAGTGTACTACAGACCCCCAAATAGAGAGAGGGAGATAGAACAAATATGTAGGCAAATTTTTGAGTGCAAAAACTATAACTTGATTGAGTTTTTTGAGGACGTAACAAGGAGGATTGATGAGAGTAGTGCAGTTTATATGATCTACATGGATTTTAGTAAGGCATTTCACAAGGTCCTGCGTGGCAGACTGGTCAGTAAAATGAAAGCCCATGGGATGCAGGGGAATGTGGCAGGTTGGATCCATAATTGGCTCAGTGACAGGAAACAAAGGGTAGTAGTCGACGGATGTTTTTGCGAATGGAAAGCGGTTTCCAGTGGCGTTCTATAGGACCGGAGACAGAGCGAGAGAGAGAGGAGCACAGCGGGAGCGGAGGTTTAAAAAGCGCGCCAAAAGCCCAGAGTCGGAGACTGGAGACAAAGCGAGAGAGAGATAAGATGATGGCAGGAGCAGAGCAGGGAAAAACTGAAAAGTGACATCAGATTGACGTCACAATCAACAGTGAGAGCAGGGAAACAGCGAGCCGCCGGGGTGAGTATACAGGTAAGCTTTTAATTTAATTTAAATCAAACATAGCATCAAACATCACAAGCAAGCAGGTAGGTGATTGGTTTGGGAAGAAGCTACCTGTTTGGTATCTGGTAAGTGACTAAAGTAAGTAAAGTAGGTTAGTAACTAAAGTGAAGATAAAGGTACGGTCTACAGTTTTTTTTTATATAGTAAGTAGTTTTTTTAGGAAATCAAGGTCTTTAGTATAAATAATCGCTAAATTTTGAGTAAATTAAGGGTAAGTTATGACAGGGCAGCTCGGCAGCGTGGAGTGCTCCTCCTGTGCAATTGGGAAGTCAGGGACACTTCCAGTGTCCAGGGTGAACACGTGTGCAGGAAATGTCTCCTGCTGCAGCTACTCGAAATCCACATTTCAGATCTGAAGCAGCCACTGGGAACACTGTGGAGCATCCGCAAGGCTGAGATCATCGTGGATAGCACATACAGGAAGGTGGTCACATTGCAGGTAAAGACTGCTCAGGCAGAAAGGGAATGGGTGATCACCAGGCAGAGTAGAAGAACTAGGCAGGTAGTGCAGGAGTCCCCTGGGTCCATCTCCCTCTCAAACCGATTTTCCGCTTTAGATACGGTTGGGGGAGATACCTTCACAGGGGAATGCAGCAAGAGCCAAGTCTGTGGCACCATGGGTGGCTCAGTTGCACAGGAGGGGAGGAAAAAGAGTGGGACAGCTATAGTGATAGGGTATTCTATTGTAAGGGTTACAGATAGGCATTTCTGTGTCCGCAAACATGACTCCAGGATGGTATGTTCCCTCCCTGCTGCTCGGGTCAAGGATGTCATGGAGTGGCTGCAGGACATTCCGAAGGTGGAGGGTGAACAGTCAGAAGTCGTGCTTTACATTGGTACCAACGACATAGGTAGAAATAGGGATGAGATCCTGCAACAAAAATTTTGGGATTTAGGTAGCAAATTAAAAAGCAGGACCTCAAAGGTTGTAATCTCTGGATTACTCCCGGTGCCACGTGCTAGTGAGTATAGGAATACAAGGATAGAGCAGATGAATGCGTGGCTGAAGAGATGGTGCAGGAGGGAGGGCTTTAGTTTCCTAGATCACTGGGTCTGTTTCTGGCGAAGGTGGTACCTGTACAAGTCAGACGGGTTGCACCTGAACAGGAACGGGACCAACATCCTTATAGGGAGGTTTGCTAGTGCTATAATAAATAAAGACATGAAATGCTGGAAATACTCAGCAGGTCTGGCAGCACCTGTGGGGAGAGAAGCAGAGTTAACGTTTCAGGTCAGTGACCCTTCATCTAGTGCTGTTGCGGGGGTGGGTGGGGGGGGGGGTGCGGTTTAAAACTAATTTGGCAGGGGGATAGGATACAGAGTGGAGGTACAGTAGGGGGTGATGCACAGCCAAATACAGAACAGAAACTAAGTCAGTCTGGAAGGCAGTGAAAATATAGACCTGTTAAGGCACAAGCGAATAATGCAAGGCTGGATTGCATCTATTTTAACACAAGGAGTCTTATAAGTAAGGCAGGTGAATTGAGGGTGTTGATTAACACATGGGATTATGATATTATTGCTATCACAGAGACATGGTTGAGGGAGGGGCAGGACTGGCAGCTCAATATTCCAGGGTATGGAATCTTCAGGCGTGACAGGGGAGGGGATAAGAGGAGGTGGCATTGCACTAATGATCAAGGAGTCAATTACTGCAGTAAGGAGGGATGATATCTTAGAAGGTTCCTCAAATGAGGCCATATGGGTAAAACTTAAAAACAAAAAGGGGGCAATCACTTGGCTGGGAGTGTACTACAGGCCTCCAAACAGTCAGGTAGAGATAGAGGAGCAGATATGTAGGCAAATCTCAGAGAGGTGTAAAAATAATAAGGTAATAATAGTAGGGGATTGCAACTTCCCCAATATTAACTGGGATAGTCTTAGTGCAAAAGGCTTAAAGGGGACGGAATTCTTAAAGTGCATTCAGGAGAGCTTTTTGAGCCAGCACACAGAAAGTCCGACAAGTGAAGGGGCGGTACTGGACCTGATCTTAGGGAATGAAGCCAGACAAGTGGTAGAAGTGTCAGTAGGGGAGCATTTCAGGGATAGTGACCATAACTCTAAGATTTAAGGTAGTTGTGGAAAAGGACAAAGATGGACCGGAAATAAAGGTACTGAATTGGGGGAAGGCCGATTTCAATATGATAAAACAGGATCTGGCCAAAGTGGACTGGGAGCAGCTACTTGTAGGAAAGTCTACGTAAGACCAAGGCCTGTTTCTGTGCTGTATAACTCTATGACTCAGTGAAGAGTCCATTGCTGTTTGTAGTACATAATAATGATTTGGACTTAAATGTGGGAGGCATGATTGGGAAATTTGATGACACAAAAATTGGCCGTGTAGTTGATTGTGAAGAGGATAGCTGTAGACTCCAGAATGATATCAATGGTTTGGTTGAGTGGGTGGAAAAGTGGCAAATTGAATTCAATCCAGAGAAGTGTGAGGTAGTGCATTTGGGGAGTGCAAACCAAGCAAGGGACTAAACAATAAACGGGAGGATATTGAGAGGGGTAGAAGAAGTGAGAGACCTAGGAGTACATGTCCATAGGTCCCTGGGGTGGCAGGACAGGTAGATGGAGTGGTGAAGAAGGCATATGGAATGCTTTCCTTTATTGGCCGAGGTATAGAATACAAAAGCAGGGACGTAATGCTGGAACTGTATAAAATGCTGCTTAGGCCACAGCTGGAGTATTGCGTACAGTTCTGGTAAATTATGAGGGGCCTAGATACAGTAGACAAGAAGGACCTGTTTCTCCTAGCAGAGAGGTCAATTACCAGGGGGCATAGATTTAACATGATTGGTAGAAGGATTAGACGGGACATGAGGAAAATTTTTTTCACCCAGAGGGTGGTGGGTGTTTGGAATTCACTGCCAGGAATGGTGGTGGAGGCAGAAACCCTCAATTCATTTAAAAGGTACCTGGACATGCACCTGAAGTGCTGTAACCTGCAAGGCTATGGATCAGGTGCTGGATGGTGGGATTAAATTGGGCGGCTAATGTTTTTGACTGGCAAGGACACGATGGGCTGAATTGCCTCCTTCTGTGCCGTAGTTTTTCTATGGTTCTATGAAACTTTAGCTCAGTCAGCAATCAATGACTTTAAAAGAGGTGAGAACATCAGTGACAAAGGAAAAGCAATACAAGAAGATTCTGTGTCTTTTGGAAATAGTTGTCTGTCCAAAAAATTGAGATGTATTGCTCAATCTGCTGTTTGATGCCAGTCACATCTTCTCATGATACAAAATAACTGACATTTAAAAGAGCTGTCACCATCATTACCCAATTAACAGAAGAAACTGTCGAAAATAATTAACTTAATATGCTTTTGTTCAATGTATTCATTCACACAGTTACTAAGCCTGTCACTTTAATGGACATAGGCAGCAGAAACTAAAATATTCCCCCCCCCCCCCCAATCAGTGAATTCCTTCGAGGTTTATTAAATTCTCTCACTCAGTGGGAAGCAAGTGCTCCAAGCCAGTTACCAACATTCACAAATCAAACAAAATCTAATGATAATTCTCTTATTTCTGCAATTCAAAGGTGCTCTCAGGAAAAGATAAAGAAAACACTGACACAACCTCAATGAGCCAAGGGACTTGAACCCTCTCTGGCAATAACTTTCATAACTGAACTAAAAGCATGAAATTGCTAGCCCATTTCATAAGAGATAGCTATCCATGTACAAAATTCTTGTCACATGTAATGCTACCTTATGGGAGGACTAAGCATTGCAACAGTGCAATATACTACTGAGGCTCTCATATAAATGTATCACTTCAAACTTTGTCAGTTAAGGAAAATTTCCAACTAAATTACTGTTATTTTATTCACCAATTTCCTTACTGAAAGACTATCTAAAAATGTAACATAAATTTAACCAATATTAATAATGCATACTGCCAAAACTAAATTTAGAATTTGCATCCATCCATCACTGAGAGCTGGAATTCTCTACAATCGTTGAGTATATTCCAGGCGGAGGTAGATAGTTTTTTGGACTCGAGGAGAATCAAGGTATATGGGGATTGGATGGGTAGTGGAAATGAGGTCAAAGATCAGCCATAATGTTATTGAGTGGGAGAGTAGGTTTGAGGGGCCATATGGCCTACTCCTGTCCTATTTCTAATGTTCTGTTGTAACCACAGAACAATGTGTAGCTGTGCTTTGACAAATGTGAAGATCATACAGTAACATTTACAAATTGAATACACCAGTGTACACATGAATAAAACCCAGATATGGGTTTTATGTAGAAATATAACTTTGAAATATCAAAAACTTGTCAGTTCTAGATTAAGCAACCCCTTGTACACATACTCATCCATTCCCAGTTGATGTGATTTCAGTCTACGAAGGTCAGATGAGTTATACTATAGCAGTTTGCTATTTATAGCAGTGCCCTGATTTAAAAAATATCAGTGGTATTTATTGAAATCTCACAACCACCACAACACATCCCATGTTCTAGCAGGCCAAATTTAGAATTATTTTCAATCACATTAAAAAGCCAGTAGTAGAGGACAAGCACAGTGGCAATATGAACAGATCAGTCACCCACCTTCATTGCTTCGCCAGAGTTCCCTCAAAAATGAGCTAAAATGGTCTTTTGTAAGATTTGCCTGGTCCTGCTCTCAAGGCTACAAGAACACCAGAGCCCAGCAAATACACGGAAATCACCTTGGGGAGGATGATTTGTCCCTAGCCAAGCCTGGCTGATCTCTGTTAATTTAAAGGGACAGATCAGATGCAGGCTCTCTCTACCCACCTAATTTCCTGCATTTGCTGATAATCCAATAGGTACAGGAGCAGGTAAGTGTATCTTGTGTATATTCCAGTTTAGGTTCAGTATTTGGTAAGATTGAATGCCCATCAAGATATAAACAACTGGCTTTAAAAATAAATGTTGAAATTATGAACCGAATAAAAATACATAGGAAAATAGGAAGATAAGAACAGAGTAGGCTATTCAGCCCCTCGAGCCTGTCCCGGCATTCAATGAGATCATGGCTGATCCATGGCCTAACTCCATATACCTGCCTTTGGCCCATATCCCTTAATATCTTTGCTTAACTAAAATCTATCTCAGATTTAAAATTAACAACTGTTCTAGCTTCAACTGCTGTTTGTGGCAGAGAGCTCCAAACCTCTACCACCCTTTGAGTGAAGAAGTGCTTCCTAACATCTCTCCTGAATGGTCTGGCCCTAATTTTTAGACTATGCCCCCTAGTTTTAGAATCTCCAACCAGTGGAAATAGTTTATCTTTATCTAGCCTGTCTTTTCCTGTTAATATCTTGAAGACTTCGATCAGATCACCCCTTAACCTTCTAAATTCTAGCGGGCCTAATTTGTGTAATCTCTCTTTGTAATTTAACCCCTATAGTCCAGGTATCATTCTTGTAAACCTACGTTGCACTCCCTCAAAGGCCAACATATCCTTCCTAAGGTGCAGTGCCCAGAACTGCCTACAGTACTCCAAGTGGGGTCTAACCAGGGCTTTGTAAAGCTGCAGCATAACCTCTGTGTCTTTATACTTCAATCCTCTAGTTATAAAGGCTAGCATTCCATTAGCCTTTTTGATTATTTTCTGCACTTGCTCGTGGCATTTTAAAGATCTGTGCCCCTGAACCCCCAAGTCTCTTTGGACATCCACTGTACTTAACATCTTCCCATTTAGAAAGTACCCTGCTCTATCCTTTTTTGGTCCAAAATGGATAACCTCACACTTGCCCACATTGAAATCCATCTGCCACAGTTTTGCCCATTCACCTAGTCTGTCAATATCTCCTTGCAATTTTATTCTGTCATCTAGACTGTCTACAATGCCGGCTAACTTTGTATCATCAGCATTAGTTTGCTGTGGCAACCTGAAGCTTTGAGTTGCATTCCAAAGGTGGCCTCAAATCACCTGCTGGCCCTCAGTAAGATCAGTAACCAATTTAATTTTGACATCTGATAATAGCTTTACGTTCTTATACTTCAGTACCTACCTGCAGCTCTTGTTGGTGCTCTTCAAGTTCAGTAGTAGCATCCCCTAAGCACCAGGCCACACTAATATGAAAGGAAGGCCTCTGTCAAAATGCAAGAAATAGTTACTATACAGATGAAAGAGAGTATGCAACACTACCATGTTGAAGCCTTTAAAACAGAATTTTTTAATAAAATATGAACTTGATGGGCTTGAGACATGTGCTGTATTTGGTAGATGATTAGGCCCTCGAGCCTGGTCTGCCATTCAATTAGATCATGGTTGATCTGTATCTGATCTGTGTTGTGCACTTTGCTGAAGTAGGGCTATCCATCAAAAATATCTATATCAGTCATATAATTCTAAGCAACCATCGCCCTTCCAGAATTAGTAATAATCACATGGTAAAATTTGGCATTTATGGGATAATTCAGGCAGCAAACATGAAGAAAAGGCACAACATTCTATCATGTGGGGACTTGGAGAAGATACAGTCACACAATATCATCATTGTGAAATTAGGGTTAGGCAGCCACTGAGCTTTTCATTATGTAGCCTTAATGAATATTTTGTGTTCATAACAATGAGGGCATTAGCATCAGGAAAGAATCATTTCCCACTATGAATATTAGTCATTGCAGGTATTGTCAGGTACCTGTACTGTCAGATAAAAAGTAAAGTTCTTTCACATTGTCCAAACGTGCCTCAATTCCAAACTCAGAGGAACATCACTGTGAATTTTCTTTCCACGTGCCTCAGAGATTGCCAATCTGTGCCAAATAAACTTAGCTGAGACTGCCCTAACACAATTCACAAGTTGAAAATCCACCCTTACAGCTAGGGCACACAGAGAGCACTTTTATCCCATCTGTCAGGATTTCAAGGCCAACGAAGTCAACTACACAGCTAAAACAACAGTCAGAGGAAATTGTAATCAAATTATGTATCTTGGGTATCATGTCCAATTCTGGCCGCTGAGTCACAGGGTAGGCATTTAAGTGCTGGAGGATGATGCAGAAAAGGACCATGAGGTTGATCCCAGTACAAAACATCTGAGTTATGAGGACAAACTAGAGAAATGGGTTGTTCAGCCTGAAAAGGTGTCTGAGAAGTGATCTTAAAAAGGTACAGAAAACATGTGTTGAGTGAATACACAGAATTCTCTCTGTCTCTTCACTGCTCCCTCTTTCTTTAAGATCCTCTTTAAAACTCACCTCTTTGAACAAGCTTTTTGTCACCCCCAATATTGCCTTCTTTGGCTCTGTCATTTTTTTGTCCGATTATGCTTCTGAGAAGTAGCCTGGGACATTTTCCTACGTTAAAGGCACTATTTAAAAGCAAGTTGTTGTGGTTTACCTCCATATAGAGAAATGGAGGCAAAAACCCTGGAAAGATTTAAGAAACAATTAAGTGCTACAATGGCAAAAATGGAGGATCTTTCTTTACTCATTCCAACTTCTTTCATCCATAAACGATTACAGATGAGAAATGCCAATCTTGTGAACTCAAGATTGTGTGCTACTCCACTGCATCATCTAGCCTTCTTGATGTAACTGAACTAAAAGCAGCACACTGAAACTCCAGTGTACATTTGCAGCTGATTCACACCAAGTCTCAGTACATGATGATGTACTTTACTTATTTGTTGTAAAGTTCCATTTTATTGAGCAGGAGGGCTGATCTTGGGGGGAAAATGAAGTTAGGAGAAATGATTGAATATTTTGGGCATCCCAACATTATAAGCTGGGAAAAAGAAAATTCACTCCTTTAAAGCAAATAAAACTGATTATGACATGTGGTTCTAAAATGCACAAAATCTTACAAAGCACTGATGCAGCCTCAACTTGAGTACTGTTTTTAATTCTGCACACCACATTTCAGGAAGAATGTGAAGGCATTAGAGAGAGTGCAGAAAAGATTCACGAGAATGGTTGCAGGGATGAGGAACTTCAGTTACGAGGATAGATTGGAAAAGCTGGGGCTATTCTGCTTGGAGAAGACAGAATAAATGCTGGAAGGTGGGATTAGACTGGGTGGCTTGGCACAGATACGATGAGCCAAGTGGCCTCTTTCTGTGCCGTAAACCTTCTATGATTCTAAGAGGAGAAGATTGAGAGATTTGACATGGATATTCAAAATCATGAGGGGTCTGGACACAGCAGACAGGGAGAAACTGTTCCTGTCGGCAGAAGGATCGACAACTGGAGGACACTGATTTAAGGTGATTGGAAAAAGAAGTGGTTGGGATCTGGAATGCACTGCCTGAGAGCATGGTGGAGGCAGATTCAAACCAGGCCTTTAAAGAGAATTGGCAATTATCAGAAAAGAAAAAATTTGCAGAGCTACGAGGAAAAAGGTGAGGGAGTGGGACTAGGTGAATTGCTCTTGCAGAGAACTGGCAGGGACATAACGGATCAAATGGCCTCCTTCTGTGCTGTAACCAATCTATGGTTCAGTTAGTGTGCTGTATAATAGATCATTGGTGATGTACTCTGAGGCACAGCATGGATTATAAAGTGGTTGAACCTTATGATAAGTTTTCAGGTCGAACTCCTTCATGGATTTATCCACCTCGTTGACCACTTCCAGTAAATTGTTGCTGCCAGCTGAAACCTCTAGACCGAGGAAGCTCCTGTGTAAGAATTAGAAAAACTTCTGTAACTTCATGAAACAATATTGGTGGAGCCTATCGCAAGATCAAAGTAAAAAGTTTTTCATTATTGGCGCTTCCTGTCATGTGATAGGATAGGTCCATAGCTGCAACAGCACTCCCATTACCTGAAAAATCAAAACCACCAGATCCCCCAGGAGTCTTCACACAGCCTTGCAGACAATCGCAGATGAACCTAGTTTAAATTGAGCTTAGATCTTGTGATTTGCTGCATCATCTGAACCATGACACAGTCTTGTAATATGAACACTTGGATACCAGAGCAGTGAAAACCCTATTTCAATAAAATCACAGTAAGCCGGCATCATTAGAGTCTGATAATCTTCCAGAATCAGGAACGACAATAGACTTGTTCTTCAGTATCGGTATCATAGGATGTCTGAGTCAATTTGGATGATGACACACAGAAGAATTTGTCATTCTCCACTCAGGTATATACACGCACCACAAAAAAAATTCACAGTTGACTCAATTAAATATTTTTAACCACATAAAGCTGGCTGAGAACATCACTTTGGAAATGCTGAACAAGAGGCATAGGCACCAAGAGATGGTTAAGTTATTAGTGAGAACACCCCAAATGGTGTGTTTAAAGATAACAGTGCATCAGGGTTATAGTCAGTGGCAACCATATTAGCATCTAAGCATTCCCATTAACAGTGTAAGAACCTCAAATTAATGGTTTGATACCAACTATTAGTATTAAGAGTTTTTTCAACAACTTTGAGCTTAAAACGGGTGCATTTTCAAACTGAGAACAATGAGCAGTCAGAATTATCTGCATCTGAAAAATGTGACCAAGGAGCATGGGGAGGAATTATGTTTACAATACAGCATTATAATCTCATGACAAAGAAGTCCCTGCCCGTCATAACAGGTTAGATAGTCCTTTAGGGTTCTTTAAGAGTGCTGTGTAAGTCAATCGTCACCTGATAACAGAACTGTACTGAGTATATTTCTCAGAAGAAAACAGAGCTAGTCTCAGAAGTAGTCAATACATTAATGTAATTGAGCCACACTATAATTTGGAGTTGGAATTCTGTAATTCTTGTAGGGAATCTCTTCAGAATAAAAGACTCCAAAGAATCTAGTGTAATTACTGGGAGAGGGCTTAGTTACTTTAACAAATCTCAAAGGTTGTTGTGTATTTTCACAGTTTTAAAAGCTCACCTAGGTACATGATTTGTGCATGATGCAGTCAAAACCACTGTTATAATAGGACACTATACCTGGTCTTCTCTTGATTAATGTAGATCTTCACTTTATCTGAAACGCAGTAAAACCTGCAGGATGTTGGAGAAATTCCATGCGTTAATATTATTGAGCTACATTACAACAGCGACTACACATCAAAAGTACTTCATTGACTGTGAAGCGATTTGGGCGCGCGGTTGTGAAAGGAACTATATAAATAGAAGTTTTTGCAGTAGTTGCCCATTTGGATACCTTAATCCAGTTTTAGAGATTCATACCCTGTTGCAACAAAATCCTAACCATATGGAGATCACCTCTACTGCAGTTAAAAAGAGATGAAGAGGAGGAAAACACAAGGGAATCATAGAATGATACAGCACAGGAGGCTGCCATTCAATCCATCGTGCCTGTCTATCTTACCAGACATGCCGAGGTGGCTTTGGTAGCAGGCGGGAGGGGGAAATTTTGAGCTTAGCGCACCAGGTCGGCCACCCGATTTTGCTGGAGGCGAGTGAGTAATGGAAACACCTATCTGCCCGGCAGTGGCAGGTAGCCAATTAATATAAATTAATTGGCCACTTGAAACCAGATTGGGGATGCCATTGGGTTCTGCTTGATAGGATCGTCAAAAAGTGTAAAGATAATAGAAGAATTTTCACTTTCCTAGTTAAAGAACCTCTGACAGAAAAGCTGAAAATGACCATAAGTTGATCTTCCATGAGCCACATCATTTTTTGTTTAAATTTATTTGAAGTTCATTTTGCATGATATTTTAGATCAGTTTTTTCTATTGGTTATTAAAACTGAAAAGTTCTTCAATTGCAATGCATATTTGATGTTGATAGTCATATGATGCTGCAATGACTGCCATTCAATAAATCCATGTCAGAAGATTTCTAGATAGAGGGCACTGTTTGTGGAACTCTGAGAATTGATGTCCGTGCAAGGGTCTCACAAGCAGCAAACAGCATTATGTTTTCTAACTACACTTACAAAAATTAGCAGTTAGTACAAATCAAGTAATTCCTGAAATGTGGAAGTCGTACTGCACACGGGTGTTCTTTCCCACCATCTCATCTTCTAACTTTTCTCAATCTTAATCTCTGCTTTGGGGAGAAGGCAGGGGAATGGCACTAAGTGAATTGCTCATTCCGAGAGCCGGTGCAGACATGTTGGGCCAAATGGCTTCCTTCTGCACTGTAACAATTCCGTAATTCTGTGATTCTATCTCTTTGGTAGTTATCCAAATAGTCCTATTGCCCTGCCCTTTCCCCACAGCTCACCAATTTTTCCCTTCATACTTGCTTAGTTCCCTTGCGAAACTTATTACTGAACCTGCTTCCACCACCCTCTAAGGCAATGCACTCCAGATCATAGCAATGTGCTACATAAAATTTATTTTCCTCATGTTGCCTCTGGTTCTTTTGCCAATTACCTTAATTCTGTGCCCTCTGGTTACCAACCCTCTTGCAACTGGAAACAATTTCTCCTTATTTACTCTATAAAACCCTCAATAATTTTAAAAATCTCTATCAAATCTCCCCTTAACCTTCTCTACGCTAAGCAGAACAACCCCAGTTTCTCTGGTCTCTCCATGTAACTGAAGTCCCCTGTCCTTGGTACCATTCTGATAAATCTTTTCTGTACCCTCTCCAAGTGTGGTGCCCAGAATTTGACACAATACCCCAAAAGGGGCCTAACAGTGCTTTATAAAGATTTATCATAACTTACATAGTAGTTGCAGCACAGAAACAGACCATTTGGCCCAACAGGTCCATGCCATCGTTTATGCTCCATAAGAGCCCCTCTCACCCTTACTCATCTAACCCCATCAACATATCCTTCTATTCCTTTCTCCCTCAGCTACTCTTTGCAGTCGTGAGTTCTACATTCTAACCACTCTCTGGGTAATTTCCTTGCTTTTGTACTCTATGCCTCTATCTAGCCAAGGATCCCGCCTTTTCAAATTGTCCTGCCACCTTCAAAGACTTTTGTACATACACCTGCAGATCTCTCTGCTCCTGCACCCTTTTGTACCATTTAGTTTATATTGTCTCTCCTCATCCTTCCTACCAAAATGAATCATTTTTCACTTCTCTGCATTAAATTTAATCTGCCACATGTCTACCCATTTCACCAGTCTGTTTATGTCCTTCTGAAGTCTGTTACTATCCACCTCATTGTTTACTACATTTCCAAGTTTCAGACAGATTTGTAAAGCAATTCCCTGACTGTGAATCGAACCTGGGCTGCAGCAGCGAAAGTGACAAATCCTACCTACTAGCCCACCAGGGACCTGCACAAAGAATTGTATTAAAAATACCACAAACATTAAACAAGTTTATTAATATGACAACAGATGGATATTAGCTAATCTGTCATAACTACTAAAGAACAAATAAAATACATTTATTGTCTCAGACAGGTATGTTTTTGCACCAACAGCGCATTAACTTCAATCATACCTGTCCAAGGAGGTCATCTTTTCCTTTAAGGACTCCACAAAGATGTTTATCCAATGATAGCGCAGCACCACCGTCTGTGACAGACTGATATGAAACTCTGCTAGCCGAGCCATTGGCAGCCTGTGTGCCTGTAGATGGGTCAGCAGCAGATCAATAAGTTCCAGAAACTCCTCTTCAGGGTAATCTGAAAAAAGCCAGGGTAATATGAATTTTAAAGCAGAGTCTTGCAATCTTTAGAAAATATACATTACAAGCACCAACTTCTCAGTTACACTTGTGGTTTTGAATTAGTCACATGCGCTATCACATTCATTTAAGCAGACATTTTAAAATAGTAAAATCAAAATTATTCATGAGCAATGGTCCTGTTATTAAACCAGGCAACAATAAGTAAAGAATAGATTCTTGTTACTATTGGAATCAATAGTCTGCCTCCTTCACTTGTTTCAGCCAGTGATTTTCTTTTTGTTTTACACTCGATTCTCATAGCATCTCACTCTCAAGTCACTTGGTACTCTTGGGTAGCCACTGGGTGGTGTGTGAGATGGCTTCCATGGATTTCTCTTTCCCTGCATGGCAGCATCCGGGCTTTGTATGTGGTCCCTTCCTTGAGAGCAAGATCAGGAAGTCATTATGAAAATCAGTCAGAGCCATCTATTAGAACGCTTGGAGTACTGATATTATTAATCTTTTTCTGACAGAGAAGGGTTAAAGCTATAAGTGCTATTGCACTGCAGTTAACTTCCTCACGCATAATGTTATTACATTCTTGTACCAACCCCAACATATATTACACACAAGGCCATTTTAATTCATGGAGCTAGGGTATTTTTCCCTAGTTGAAAACACTCAAATGTCATAATGAATCAAACACAGTTATCCACGTGGCTATCACTCAGGAAACATCTGAGTGGATGTGAAAAGATATTCAGCACATTGCTGACCATCACCCACTGAACAGTATAAGATTTCATCCAATTGTTGAAGAGGAGGGAAAGTCTAGGAGTTGTAATTTTGCTTCAAGATAAAAATGATTGTCCTACCAAAAATTTCTTCAACTTATTTAAAAACACAAGTTTGATTGCTGCCACGGAGCCCCTTGAACAGATTCTCTTTCTCTCAAGGTCACCATGGAGCTGTCCTCAGCCCAAGTCTGAAGTTGCACATCTCACTGTTTCCAATGGAGACATAGCTGAGATTATGCAAGCTACTAACAGGGAGGAAGATTTTCCTCAACGGCTATAGCAGTGAAAAAATTAACCTTTTATGAAAAATTTCTGAAAATACAATCGTGCTCTCCTGTAGAAAGGTCCTTTCCTTCCTTCCCCTTTAACTATCAAAAGATCCAGCATCAAGTTATAACAACAGGCATTTGTTACAGCTCCTACCAGTGGCTAAAATCAGACACAGCAACAACTTAAAGGGCAATAAAGAGAATACCCTGCTTATATAAAAAGACATGCATTTATATAGTGCCTTTCACGATCGCTGGAGTCTCAAAGCACTTCTGAAGTGCAATCACTGTTGTAATGTAGGAAATGCGCAGCCAATATGTTCACAGCAAACACTCACAAACAGAAATGCGATAATGATCAGATAATCTGTTTTTGTAATGTTAATTGAGGAATAAATATTAGCCAGGACACTGGGGCTAGGTTCCCAACTCTTCTTCGAAATAACACCATGGATCTTTTACCACCACCAAAGCCAAGCAGTAGGGGCCTTGGATTAGCGTCTCATCCGAAAGACAGCAACTCTGACAGTGAGCATGCCCTCAGGACTCTACTGGATGCAAACAAAAGAACAGGACCTGGGCCTTAGAACAGTGAGACCTTCCCAGTTATATTCCAGATGCACACAATTTCTTTGTAAAATCTTCATTTTTCGTGTGACCCAGAGGGAGAATCTGACACTCAGGTGAGAGCCATAACATTTCCAGGCACTCTGCAATATTGTGAACTCACGTGTAGGTCAGTGTTTGTTTGGTTAGAGTTCTGGTGAATTTACAAACTGCAGCTATTTTTAAAACTATAGTTTGGACTTTATCCCCAAATTGTTAACTTGTTCTCATAACTCAAAAAAAGGGAAATTTCCACAAACTAACGGAGCTTCCCATATACCTGCAGCCTAATGCATGCCATAATATTTTCATCAGTCATCTTATATACTTTTGACACTTGCCACAAACTGAAATCACTCCCGTGTCTGCTTGGCATGCTCTTATATCTATTAATAGAAATGTCCATCAAAAAAAAAAACAAGAATTAGTTTAGCCTTAATGCAAGCTTCTGAGTTCGAAGTAATCTACAGATCAAAGCATCTGCCTGCATCTTACATGGTTCTGGACTCCATTCTCCTATCTGAAATTTAGCATATCAGCCAGTCAATTAAGTGTCAGCCTTGGTTCAGAGATAGCACACTCACCTGAGTCAGGTTGTAGCTTCAAGCCCCACTGCAGATACTTGAGCACATAATCTAGGCAGACATTTTAGTGCTGCACTGTGAATGATGTTGTCTTACAGATGTGATGCTAGGTTAAGGCTCCCTCTGCCCTCTCAGGTGAATGCAAGAAACCCCATGGCACATTTTAAAAAATATCAGAGGAGTTCTCCTTGGTGCCTTGGCCAATATTTATCTTTCAGCCACCACCACCAAGCAGATTATCTGGTCGCTTATCTCATTGCTGCTGGTGCGAGCTTTATGTGAGCATATTAACTGCTGTTTCCCTACATGACAATAATAACTACACTTCAAAAGTACTTTATTCACTTTGGAGCAAACTGTAGCATCTCGAGGACATAAAAAGTCTCTCTTTTATCCTGAAAAGACAGCTTCTAACTCAACTAATTATTTTTAAACAGGTTTACCCTACGTATCCAAGATTATACAAAAATATAATGTAGAACCGTCAACAGGCAAGCAGCATTTCATTAGAAAAAATAATTAATGTATTTTAAATCTTACCTTCACTTTACAAAATAGCAGTGACTCACCAACTTTATTGCTCAGTGATTGCTGTAGTTTTAATTAGATTCAGTTAAGCACAATTACAGGAGATTAGACTTTTAGGTGTCAACACATTTGTGTGTGCAGTCAGTATATCACTCCCATTGTCACACTCACGCAAGGAGAAGTTATGAGCTCTATAATGAACTTATGCAACAAACCCGAAATGGCCTCTTTTCCGACAAAACAAAATGAGGTTGAGGGGTCAGGCGACCTTACCCTGCACTGCTAATACAAATGAAAACTGCAAGAGTCCTGAGTCAATCTTCATGTCTGTACATGCCTTGGAGAAGGCATTAAAATGTAAACAACCCATTCTGTGTTCATGGCTACTTCTCGCCAATGAACTGGGTTAAGAATAGCATTGCAGACTTGGTGACTCCAAACTCGAGAATGAGTGTGAAAAATTCCACTTTATTGAGATGGAATAAAGATGAGTGACACCCAGACTCCACTGTCTAACTCAACATTAGACACCATATATGAGAACAATGACAGAGGAACTCTGGTCTCCTGACAGAAACCAGGCTTCTGATAAGGAACTTAATAAAAGTATATGCTGGGCAGACAAAACCAGAAGAGAGAGAGAGGTCCATCTATGCCATTGAAGAGATTACCAGCTTTGAACTATGTGTAGGCAACAACTGGAGCTTGACCTTGAACTCCCTACCTGAGAAATCATATCAGGACTGTGCTCGTGACCTTTGGCTGGAATATAACAAAAGCAGTCTGTAGCAGCACACCTGTCCTCCTAAACCTCTCTTCAGAGAACAAGGGAAAGGAATACAGGCCGGCACCGTTCCAAGTCTTCAATATTAATACAGATTAACTAGAGTACATCAGTACTGCAACAACATGCCTAATGAACTTTCATTATGTAGAACATTTTATCTTGTGAGCATGGCAAACCTAAGACCATTTCCACAACAAATCTGTCCTTTCTCAGATAAGGTACTGTAATCCAATGTGCAGGTGTCCACAGTCAGTTTGTTTACATATCGCACTAAATAATATGCACCAAAATTTAATCTTTCCTTTGCCTAACCAACATTCTTCTGTCAATCAATACTAGCAAAAAGAAAGACACTGGTGATTCACTTCATTGCTTTTTGTGCGATTCTGTTCTGCACAAATTGACTGTGGTATATGCTTTCATAACAACACTGATTATACTTCAAAGGCAACTAGTTGGCTGTGAAACAGCTTGAAACAACCTGAGGATGTGACAATACAGTATCTAAATCAGAGTTCCTTCTTTGCTTTCAGACCTTCTACTGGCGTCACAATAAATTTCATTGACAGTTTTCAGATTTCAGTATCCAAATTTGCTGAAGTCGAAGATCAGTGACTCACATTCCAAGTACACAAGCGTTGACCAGTTGCCTCGTTGGTGTGGGAAGCTGCGTATGCGGCCATCGTGATTAACACTGTCATCTGTTTCCTCTTCTGATTCCTTGAACATCCCCATTACACTCTCTGGGACAGGCAAGCGCTGGGATTTCACTCTGTGCATCATAAGTTAAAAACAAAACATCATCACTGGGAATTATCCTTTAACAGCTTCATCTAGTACAGCACTGTGCTAAGCAAAATTCAGACGCAGGATACAAATGAAAATTGACTGCTTGCATTTACACTACAAATATTTTTCTTTCGCTAGTTTCTCTCCTAGCTCCCCTCATGCCCTTTCTGAGCTCATTTTGTCCATGAGACTCAGTTCCTGTTCCCTCGTTCCTATTCCCACTAAACTGATCATTCAACTTCCCCTCCAGATCTCCATGTTAGCTCTTCAAGCGTCATCCCGCTCTCCTTTAAATCTGCCGTCATCACCACTCTCCTCAAAAAAGCAAACCGTGATCCCACTGGCCTTGCAAACTACAATCCCATCTCCAACCTCCCTTTCCTCTCCAAGGTCCTTGAATGTGTTGTTGTTCATCACATTCATGCCCATCTTTCCTGGAATTCCATGTCTGAATCGCTCCAATCAGAATTCCACCCTGTCACAGTACCAAAATAGCGCTCATCAAAGTCACAAACGACATCCTATGTGACTGTGACAAAGTTAAACATACCCTCCTTGTTCTTCTCCACCTGTCTGCAGCCTTTGACACAATTGACCACACCATCCTCCTCCAATGTCATCCAGCTGGATGGGAGTGCTCTCTCCTGCTTCCATTCTTATCTATCTATTCATTGCCAGAGAAGTACTTGCAATGGCTTCTCTTCCTGCTCCCGCACTGTTACCTCTGGTGCCCCCCCAAAGATGTATCCTTGACTCCCTCCTATTTTTCACCTACATGCTGCTCCTCGGCAAAAAGCGTTAGTGGGGGTTGCATATAGACCTCCAAACTGTAGTGATGATGTTGGGAATGGCATTAAACAGGAAATTAGAGATGCATGTGATAAAGGAACATCTGTAATTCTGCATATAGATTGGGCAAATCAAATTAGTCACAATACCGTAGAGGAGGAAATCATAGAGTGTATACGAGATGGTTTTCTGGACCAATAGGTTGAGGAACCAACTAGAGAACAGGCCATCTTAGACTGGGTATTGCATAATGAGAGAGGAAGAATTGACAATCTAGTTGTGCAACATCCCTTGGGGATGAGCGACCATAATATGATATAATTCTTCACAAAGATGGAGAGTGACGTAGTTGATTCTGAGACTAGGGTCCTGAATCTTAATAAAGAAAACTATGAAGGTATGAGGCGCAAGTTGGCTATGATGGATTGGGAAACATTACTTAAAGGGATGACGGTGAATAGGCAATGGCAAACATTCAAAGAGCGCATGGATGAACTGCAACAGTTGTTTATTCCTGTCTGGCGCAAAAGTAAAATGGCAAAGATAGCCAAACCATGGCTTACAAGGGAAATTAGAGATAGCATTAGATCCAAGGAAGAGGCATACAAATTCGCCAGAAAAAACAACAGACCTGAGGATTGGAAGCAGTTTAGAATTCAGCAAAGGAGGACCAAGGGATTGATTAAGAAGGGGAAAATAGAGTATGAGAGTAAGCTTGCGGGGAACATAAAAACTGACTGTAAAAGTTTCTATAGGTTTGTGAAGAGAAAAAGATTGGTGAAGACAAATGTAGGTCCCTTACCGTCAAACAGGGGAATTTATTATGGGGAGCAAAGAAATGGCTGACCAACTAAATGCATACTTTGGTTCTGTGTTCACAAAGGAGGACACAAATATCATACCAGAAATGTTGAGGAACACAGGGTTTAGTAGAGGGAGGAACTGAAGGAAATCAGTATTAGTAGAGAAATGGTATTGGGGAAATTGATGGGATTGAAGGCCGATAAATCCCCAGGGCCTGATAATCTACATCCCAGAGTACTTAAGGAAGTGGCCCTAGAAATAGTGGATGCATTGGTGGTCATCTTCCAGGATTCTATAAACTCTGGAACAGTTCCTACAGATTGGAGGGTAGCTAATGTAACCCTACTATTTAAAAAGAGAGGTAGAGAAAAAACAGGGAATTATAGACCAGTCAGCCTGACGTCAGTAGTGGGGAAAATTCTAGAGTCCATTATCAATGATTTTATAGCAGAGCACTTGGAGAACAGTGGTAGAATCGGACAGAGTCAGCAAGGATTTATGAAAGGGAAATCATGCTTGACAAATCTACTAGAAATCTTCGAGGATGTAACTAGTAGAGTTGATGAGGGGTAGCCAGTGGATGTGGCTTATTTGGACTTTCAGAAGGCTTTCGACAAAGTCCCACGTAAGAGATTAGCGTGTAAAATTAAAGCACATGGGATTGGGGGTAGTGTATTGCGATGGATAGAAAATTGGTTGGCAGACAGGAAACAAAGAGTAGGAATAAACAGGTCATTTTCCGAATGGCAGGCAGTGACTAGTGGGGTACCGCAGGGATCGGTGATAGGACCCCAGCTATTCACAATATATATTAATGATTTAGATGAGGCAACTAAATGTAGTATCTCCAAATTTGCAGATGACACAAAACTGGGTGGGAGGGCGAGTTGTGAGGGGGATGCAGAGAGGCTTCAGTGTGATTTGGACAAGTTAAGTGAGTGGGCAAATGCATGGCAGATGCAGTATAATGTGGATAAATGTGAGGTTATCCACTTTGGTAGCAAAAACAGGAAGGCAGATTATTATCTGAACTGAGAGAGGGGAATATGCAACCAGACCTGGGTGTTCTCGTACACCAGTCGCTGAAGGTAAGCATACAGGTGCAACAGGCGGTAAAAAAGGCAAATGGTATGTTGGCCTTCATAGCAAGAGGATTCGAGTACAGGAGCAGGGGTGTCTTGCTGCAATTATACAGGGCCTTGGTGAGGCCACACCTGGAATATTGTGTGCAGTTTTGGTCTCCTTATCTGAGGAAGGATGTTCTTTCTATAGAGGGAGTGCAGCGAAGGTTTACCAGACTGATTCCTGGGATGGCGGGACTGACGTATGAGAAGAGATTGAGTCAGTTAGGATTATATTCGCTGGAGTTCAGAAGAGTGAGGGGGGATCTCATAGAAACCTATAAAATTCTAACAGGACTTGACAGGGTAGATGCAGGAAAGATGTTCCCCATGAGGTAGTCCAGAACCAGGGGTCATAGTCTAAGAATATGGGGTAAACTTTTCAGGACTGAGATGAGGAGAAATTACTTCACCCAGAGAGTGGTGAGCCTGTGGAATTTGCTACCACAGAAAGCAGTTGAGGCCAAAACATTGTATGTTTTCAAGAAGGAGTTAGATATAGCTCTTGGGGCAAAAGTGATCAAAGGATATGGGGGGCAAATGGGAATGGGTTACTGAGTTGGATGATCAGCCATGATCATAACGAATGGCGGAGCAGGCTCGAAGGGCCGAATTGCCTACTCCTGCTCCTATTTTCTATGTTTCTATGACATTATCTGAAAGCACAGCATCAGTTCTCATATGTATTCTGACAACACAGATATAGGCGTGGCTTGATCCACTGGAGTTTAGAAGAGTAACAGGCAACTTGATTGAAACATATTAGATTCTGAGGGGTCGTGACAGGGTGGGATGTGGAAAGCATGTTTCCTCATGTGGGAGAATCTAGAACTAGGGGTCACAGTTTAAAAATAAGGGGTCGCCCATTAAGACAGAGATGAGGAGAATTTTTTTCTCTGAGGGTTGAGTGTCTTTGGAATTCTCTTCTTCAAAAGGCAGTGGAAGCAGAATCTTTGAATATTTTTAAGGCAGAGGTAGATTCTTGATAAGCAAGGGGGTGTAAGGTTATCGGGGTAGACAGGAATGTGAAGTTGAGGTTACAATCAGATCTGCCATTATCTTATTGAGTGGCGTAGCAAACTCGAGGGGCCGAGTGGCCTACTCCTGCTCCTAATTGGTACGTTCATATGATACCCAGCACGACGTCACCACCACCTCTTGGCTCCTCCACTGTTACTGAACTAGCAGACTGCTCATCGGACATCTAATACTGGATGAGCAGAAATTTTCTCCAATTAAATATTGAGAAGACTGAAGCCTTTGTTTTCGGTCCCTGCTCTGTTCCCTAGCTACTGGCTCCATCCCACTCCCTGACAACAGTCTGAGATTAAGCTAGTCTGTTCACAACCTTGATGTCACATTTGACCCCGAGGTCAGCTTCCAACCTCATACTCGTGCCATCACTAAGACTGCCTATTTCCACCTCCATAACATTGCCCAACTTCATCCCTGTCACAGCTCATCTGCTGCTGAAATCCTCATTCGTGCTTTCGTTGTCTCTGGACTTAACTATTCCAATGTACCCCTAGCTGGTCTCCCAAATTCTACCTTCCGTAAACTTGAGGTCATCCAAAATTCTGCTGCTTGTGTCTTAACGTGTACCAAATCCCGTTCCCCTATCACCCCTGTGCTCGCCGACCTACACTGGCTCCTGGTCAAGCAATGTCTTGATTTTAAAATTCTCAGCCTTGTTTTCAAAACCTTCCATGGTCTTGCCCCTCCCTATCTCTGTAATCTCCTCCAGCCCAACATCCCTCCAAGATATCTGCGTTGCTCTAATTCAGGCCTCTTGTGCATCCCTGATTTCAATCGTTCCACTATTGGCGGCTGTGCCTAGGCACCAAGCTCTGGAATAACCTACCTAAACCTCTCCACCTCACTTTCCTCCTTTAAGATACTCCTTAAAACCTATCTCTTTGACCAAGCTTTTGATCATTGGACCCAATATCTCCTTATGTGGGTCAGTGTCATACTTTGTGTTATAATGCTCTTGTGTAGCGCCTTGAGACGTTTTATTATGTTAAGGGCACTATATAAATATAAATTGTTGTTTAAATTGCACATATTTGTTTCTCTCTCATTCTATAATTGTTTCTGCTTCTCTTTCTCTCTCACTCTCTCTCCCTCGCACACACATTTGCTTCCCTCATTGTGGTCTCTTATCTCTCCCTCTCCAATATGCAGCAGGGATGCAGAGGTTTACTGCAGCATATTGATTTTTTTTTAAAACAGAATTCAAAGCTACAACCTGATGCAGTAAAATACAATAACAAGTCGTATTTGTTACTGATAGAAACTGGAACATTTAAGAACTTAATATCCAAAGAGGATAAAGCTCCTTCTTAATTGGAGTACAAGAATCTAAATGGGATAAAGGAGCAAAAGGATCTCAGAGTACAAATATACAAATCACTAAAAACAACATGGGTTAATAATGCCAGAACAAAAGGAAACTTTATTTCTAGAGGAATAGAATTGATAATAGAGAAGTTATGCTAAACTTTCATCAAACCTTGGTTCGACCACACCTCCTGCATTGTGTACATGTTACCATATTATAAAAAGAATACAGAGGCACTGAAGAGGGTACAAAGATTTACAAGGATGATACCAAAACTGCAAGGATGAGGATCAGGAAAGGATTTCCCTATTTACTTCCCCTCAGGACTTTCTACATTCAGCCTGATTCTAACTTTTATCAACCTGACATCTGTCATTTTCCATCTTGCTCTCTATCCCTGTCATCAGCCCATCTGGTCTTTGTCCAAACTATCTCCTCTTTGAAGGCTGCCCATTGTTCAGTTATAAAAACAAAAAGTGCTGGAAATACTCAGCAGGTCCAGCAGCAGCTGTGGAGAGAGAAGCCGAGTTAATATTTCAGGTCTGTGACCTTTCATCAGAACTGGCACAGGTCACTGCTGAAATGTTTACTCTGTTTCTCTCTCTCCACAGATGCTGCCAGACCTGCTGAGTATTTGCAGCGTTTTTTGTTTTTATTTTAGATTTCCAGCAGCTGCAGTATTTTGCTTTTGTTCAGTTACAGGTTTGCTGCCAATCTTTGATTCCATGTTATGCTGATAGTTAGATGATGAAGGATGGGAGGAGGATAAGGTGGAGTATAAATAACAGCATGGACTGAATGGCCTGTTTTTGTGCTGTATATTCTGTGTAATATTTAAGCCATGTATCCAGTTAACTGAACATCATAGCCTTGGCTGGAAGGGAATCTCCTAACGGCCCACACCGGCTCTCCCCCCACTAATTCCGGCCTCAGTTACTCACTTGGCCCCGCCACCGGCAGCAACTCCTCCCTCCGCTCGGGCTGGCGATCCCGGTCCAGTCAGACCCTCCTCCTCCTCCGAGCTGCTGCTGCTGTAATTAACCAGAAACATCCCAGAGCCTGACGCCCTCACACCCGTTGCCGCCCAACCGCTACCGCCGCCATCTTATGTTCAAGTCCTACACTCTGTTTGTTCCGGCCGGACCGGCGCAGCGCACAGGTGGGTTCCGGGTACCTCGAACTCACACAAAACAGATCCAGCAAAGCGAAGCTGCCCAGAGCCGCAGTGAGCATCAATCAACTGTTCTCAGCTACTTCCCATGATCTAGCTGAATGATGTAGTAGACTCGAGGGACTGCAGAGCCTGCTCCAGCCCCTATTTCCCTAGACAAAGGATTCTGAATATATAAGTTGCATTTATTATAGAACATTTTTGCCATTTTCACCAGGGTTTTCCTGGTGCTCCTTTGCCAATTTTGATTTGTAATCATTTTTGTTATGTAGGTAAATGCAACAATTTTCACAGCAGCAGATGAGGTAAATGGCCAGTCCATCTGTTTTTGTTGATGTTGGTTGAGGGAGGATTGTAGGCCAAGACATCAGCAAAGTTTGCTGTCCTTCTTTGAACAATGATATGGGATCCTCTGTATTACCTGAACAGGCAGACAAGGCTTTGGTTTAACATCTCCTCCAACAATGCAGCATTCTTATCAATACTGTTCCATTGTGTCCTGGAGTGGGACTTGAATCTGAAACCATAAGCCAGAGATGGAACCAACTGTGTGTGCTGACAACTGAATGTACTGTTTAGAACTGCTTCAAATGAAAGCACTACACAAATCAGTCTCTGGTGCTGCAAAGTACACACAGTATATTGCAGAGCACTGGAATTCACCATACTCCATTTTGTCCTCTGGACCTTCCTGGTGTCTAGGGAAGGTCCATGGGGGCCAGGGATCAAGGAATCATGTTGCAAGCCTGTATGGGCCAGTTGAATGATTCATAGAAGAATCTTGACCAGGATAGGGAAGAATTTTTCACTATCATGTCAGCTGTGGCTCAGTTGATAAATCCACAAGCTTGTGACTCAGAAGCTGAGGTGCTAAGTCCCACTCCAAAACTTGAGTACAAAAATCAAGGCTGATGTTCTGGTGCTGCCTTAAGGTTGAGATGTTAAACTGAGGTCCTGTCTGCTCTCTCAGGTGGTTGTAAATGATTCCATGATGCTATTTTGAAGATGGGCAGGGGAGTTATCCCCTGTCTTGGTCGATATTTGGCTAATCAACAGCACAAAAATAGATTTCCTGGTCATTACCACATTGCAGTTTGTGGGAGCTAGCTAGAGCAAATTGGCTGCTGTGGTTTCTACATTACAATAGTGGTTATACTTCAAAAGTATTGACTGTAAAGTGCTTTGGGATGTCCTGTGGTCCTGAATGGTGCTATATAAATGTAAATGTTTCTTTCTTTAATGTGCTATTAGATCTTTAATCACCAGCAGATGGGACCTCTGTTTACCATCTTATTGCAGGATCGCACCCCTGACAAGGCAGCACTCCCTCAATACTGCACTGGAATTTCAACCTAGATCATAGGCGGAAGAGGTTGAATAGGGCTTTGCTATTCTTCCTTAGAAGTGAGTGCGTTACCAACTGAAGCAAGCTGACTTGTGTAAAAAAAACACTCCCTAACCAAGAAAAAGTGACAGAACATCCCTAAATGAATGCCCTGTCAGTTTATCCAATCATCAGAAAGTGTGCCAGAGTATCCTGCAGTAATTCCTTGTAACTGGTAACACACCAATATTCTAAACCTGAATCCAGATCTTTAAGTGTGTTTCCAAATAGCATCAGGGTAAGTTAAGATGGGGGTAGGAGAGGGTCCCTGCTGCCTGTTCAGCTTGGCTTCATTCCCTTGAAGGGTTCCCATCTTATCCCCAAAAAAATCCAAATCTGGTGTAGAATAGAGACAAGGGCAGGTGGTGGGGCCTTTTCTTAAATTCTTCTGTTTTCTGCTGCTGAAACTGCATTGAAGATTTTAATAACATCAATAACTAAAGATCATACATCAAAAGACAAAGAAGCAATTTTTAAAAACAGCTTGTATATTTAAGCCCCCAACAACCCCCGCAGATTATTGGGGGTACATTTTCTAATTTTGTACTGATTGGCACCTATCTCACTGGTGCCAGTGCACATCAGAAAGTCAATTGGCAACATATTTGCTGCAGGTGAGCTGTCTCGACTCTGAAAATGCTGGAAGTACTCAGCATTTTCTGTTTTTATTTCATTTGCATCCACAGTACTTGTTTTTTTGTCTCAAGTCTGATACAGACTGGGATAATTTGGTTTTGATGTCCAGATTGCATTAGTGATATTTCTGAACAGCTTACTCAAAATCCAGAACTGGACAGATGGCAACCAACGTTCTTATCTGCTGGTTATTTGAATATTCCTCTTAAACACCTGCGGTGTTCTGGTGGTACATTCAGTGGCTGATGTCTAACTAAAGCAAACATGGTTTTACTCCCAATGACCCCCAGGGGGTGTCAGAGTATATCTAATGCCCGACTTGTACTTCAGCTCTGATGAATAATTTTAATCTGCACTGCACAGAACAATGAGAAGGAATGCAAAAATACTTCTCATATTAGTCTGTTAGGCCTTTGCCAGCAAATATATTTTTTTCCAGTTGTACTATTTATTGATTCATTTTAACAGAGACCAAAGGTACCCGCATTGGGTCAGTCCACGCCCTACAACAAATGTACCCGGACAGGTTCGACGCCACAGGAAATTTCAAAGGTGATGCCGTACTGCACCTCAGAAAGGATGTAATTCTGTCAGTTTATCCTCCCAGAAAATGCAGCGTGCACATACAAGAAAAGCCTAAGTGCGAGTTAGATGACATGGAGTACAATGGTATCACCGTCATGTGCATCATGACACAGACTGGTGCGTGTGTACTGAAGAAGAATGGAGCAATCAGGGTGTGTCTAGATCCGAGGCGTCTAAACCTCTCCCTAAAGAGATGTCCTCACAAGAATCCGACATTATAGGAATTGAATCCCAAGTTCACAGGAGCCAAATTCTTCTCCCAATTTGATGCTAAACATGGATATTGGTCGGCACACCTAGCTAAGGAATCTCAGGAAGTCACCACCTTCAGAACACCATTTGGAAGATATTGCTTCCAGAAACTACCCTTCAGCTTATCTGTCAGTCAAGATCTGTTTCAGCAGCATATGGACAGAATTATAGAAAACGTGCCTGGATGTATATGCATTGCCAACGATATTGCGGTAATGGGCAAAACCAAAGAAGAGCATGATCGAGATCTTCACTCACTGATGGCAGTAGCTCAACGTGAAGGGCTCGTTTTTAACAGCAAGATATGCCAAGCGAATGTAAGTCAGATCACTTTCTTTGGCTGCATCTATTCCGGTTACGGAATTCGTCCTGACCCTGGCGAAGTCGTGATGTAAGGCATATGCCCACCCCACAAGACAAAGAAGATCTACAGAGATGTCTTGGATTTTTCAGCTTCTTGGCACCATACATTCCAAATTTTTCTGACAAAGCATCAGCACTGAGAGAGCTCTTAAAAAAAGACGTATCATTTGTATGGCAGGAGGACCATCAGCATATGTTTGAGTCTCTCAAACAAACATTGTCAGCAGAAACCTGTACCCTGCAGTACTATGATCCAAGGAAGACAACAATCCTGGAAGTCGATACCTCACAGAAAGGGCTAGGAGCGTGCATCCTGCAGGATGGCAAACCAATTGCATTTGGGTCCAAATGTGTATCCTCAGCACAATCCAATTACTCAAACATAGAGCGTGAAACACTTGCTCTGGTGTTTGGGATCACAAGGTTCCACACCTACCTGTTCGGGAAGCAGTTCACTGGGGAAACTGACCAACAAAGAACAGTACAGCACAGGAACAGGCCATTCGGCCCTCCAAGCCTGCGCCGATCTTGATGCCTGCCGAAACTAACACCTTCTGCACTTCCGGGGCCCATATCCCTCTATTCCCTTCCTATTCATATATTTGTCAAGATGTCTCTTAAACGTCGCTATCGTATCTGCTTCCACCACCTCTCCTGGCAGCAAGTTCCAGGCACTCACCACCCTCTGTGTAAAAAACTTGCCTTGCACATCCTCTCTAAACTTTGCCCCTCGCACCTTAAACCTATGTCCCCTAGTAACTGACTCTTCCACCCTGGGAAAAAGCTTCTGACTATCCACTCTGTCCATGCCGCTCATAACTTTGTAAACCTCTATCATGTCGCCCCCTCCACCTCCGTCGTTCCAGTGAAAACAATCCGAGTTTTTCCAACCTCTCCTCATAGCTAATGCCCTCCAGACCAAAGAACATCCTGGAAAACCTCCTCTGTACCCTCTCCAAAGCCTCCACATCCTTCTGGTAGTGTGGCGACCAGAATTGCACGCAATATTCTAAGTGTGGCCTAACTAAGGTTCTGTACAGCTGCAACATGACTTGCCAATTTTTATATTCTATGCCCCGACCGATGAAGGCAAGCATGCCGTATGCCTTCTTGACTACCTTATCCACTTGCGTTGCCACTTTCAGTGACCTGTGGACCTGTACGCCCAGATCTCTCTGCCTGTCAATACTCCTAAGGGTTCTGCCATTTACTGTATACTTCCCACCTGCATTAGACCTTCCAGTATGCATTACCTCATATTTGTCCGGATTAAACTCCATCTGCCATTTCTCCGCCCAAGTCTCCAACCGATCTATTTCCTGCTGTATCCTCTGACAATCCTCATCATTATCCGCAACTCCACCAACCTTTGTGTCGTCCGCAAACTTACTAATCAGACCAGCTCACCTCTGATCCCGTGTGAGTTCACCTTTTGCACCAGTCTGCCATGGGCGACCTTGTCAAAGGCTTTACTAAAATCCATATAGACAACATCCACCGCCCTTCCCTCATCAATCATCTTCGTCACTTCCTCAAAAAACTCAATCAAATTAGTAAGACACGACCTCCCCTTCACAAAACCATGCTGTCTCTTACTAATAAGTTCGTTTGTTTCCAAATGGGAGTAAATCCTGTCCCGAAGAATCCTCTCCAATAGTTTCCCTACCACTGACGTAAGGCTCACCGGCCTATAATTTCCTGGATTATCCTTACCACCCTTCTTAAACAAAGGAACAACATTGGCTATTCTCCAGTCCTCTGGGACCTCACCTGTAGCCAATGAGGATGCAAAGATTTCTGTCAAGGCCCCAGCAATTTCTTCCCTTGCCTCCCTCAGTATTCTAGGGTAGATCCCATCAGGCCCTGGGGACTTATCTACCTTAATGCTTTGCAAGACACCCAACACCTCCTCCTTTTTGATAATGAGATGACTGAGACTATCTGCACTCCCTTCCCTAGGCTCATCATCCACCAAGTCCTTCTCCTTGGTGAATACTGATACAAAGTACTCATTTAGCACCTCACCCATTTCCTCTGGCTCCACGTAGATTCCCATCTCTGTCCTTGAGTGGGCCAACCCTTTCCCTGGTTACCCTCTTGCTCTTTATATATGTATAAAAAGCCTTGGGATTTTCCTTAATCCTGTTTGCCAATGACTTTTCATGACCCCTTTTAGCCCTCCTTACTCCTTGCTTAAGTTCCTTCCTACTGTCTTTATATTCCTCAAGTGCTTCATCTGTTCCCAGCCTTCCAGCCCTTACAAACGCTTCCTTTTTCTTTTTGACGAGGCTCACAATATCCCGTGTTATCCAAGCTTCCCGAAACTTGCCAAACTTGTCTTTCTTCCCCACAGGAACATGCTGGTCCTGGATTCTAATCAGCTGACGTTTGAAAGACTCCCACATGTCAGATGTTGATTTACCCTCAAATAGCTGCCCTCAATCTAAATTCTTCAGTTCCTGCCTAATATTGTTATAATTAGCCTTCCCCCAATTTAGCACCTTCACCCGAGGACTACTCTTATCCTTATCCACGAGTACCTTAAAACTTATGTAATTATGGTCACTGCTCCCGAAATGCTCCCCCACTGAAACTTCGACCACCTGGCCGGGCTCATGCCCCAATACCAGGTCCAGAATGGCCCCATCCCTAGTTGGACTATCTACATACTGTTTCAAGAAGCCCTCCTGGATGCTCCTCACAAATTCTGCCCCATCCAAGCCACTAGCACTAAGTGAGTCCCAGTCAATATTGGGGAAGTTAAAATCACCCACCACTACAACCCTGTTACCTTTACATCTTTCCAAAATCTGTCTACATATCTGCTCCTCTACCTCCCGCTGGCTGTTGGGAGGCCTGTAGTAAACCCCCAACATCGTGACTGCACCCTTCCTATTCCTGAGCTCCACCCATATTGCCTCGCTGCATGACCTCTCTGAGGTGTCCTCCCGCAGTACAGCTGTGATATTCTCCTTAACCAGTAATGCAACTCCCCCACCCCTTTTACATCCCCCTCTATCCCGCCTGAAGCTTCTAAAGCCTGCAACATTTAGCTGCCACTCCTGCCCTTCCCTCAACCAAGTCTCTGTAATAGCAACAACATCATATTTCCAAGTACTAATCCAAGCTCTAAGTTCATCTGCCTTACCTGTTATACTTCTCACGTTGAAACAAATGCACTTCAGACCACCAGTCCCGCTGTGCTCAGCAACATCTCTCTGCCTGCTCTTCCTCTCAGTCCTACTGGCCTTATTTACTGTGTCCTCATTTACTTCACTAGCTGTCCTACTGCTCTGGTTCCCAACCCCCTGCCACACTAGTTTAAACCCTCCCGAGTGACGCTAGCAAACCTTGCAGCCAGGATATTAGTGCCCTTCCAGTTTAGATGCAACCTGTCCTTCTTGTACAGGTCCCATCTTTCCCTGAAGAGAGCCCAATGGTCCAGATATCTGAAACCCTCCCTTCTACACCACTGGAGATTGACACGCGCACCACCCCGTCTACAGTGACTCTTAGTGAAAGTACAGGGGTACGACTTTGAAGTCTGCTGCAAATCAGGTACTAAAATGGTCACCTCGGATATGCTGAGCAGATTGCCAAACCTGAACAAGAACACTGGATCTTCAAGTAGATGGCATGGACATCGAGGTGGAAGATGTGCTCAAGATCAACTTATTGCATTTTGATCAGCACAAATGTGACCAATTGCAATCAGAAACAGCCAATGACCCACAACTGAAGGCACTGTGGAGAGTCATCATGGAAGGCTGGCCTGACACGGTAAAAATGGTCCCAGAAACCCTTAGATGCTTTTGGCCTTATAGAGATGAACTTGGTATATCGAGAGGCATCACCTTCAAGGGAAAACAAGTTATTGTGCCCAAAGCTCTCCGAGAGGACATCTTGTCACAACTTCACCAAGGCCATATAGGCGTAGGGCGAACGAAATGACTGGCACGAGACATTGTTTATTGGCCAGGGATTAATAATGACATTGAAAATTTAGTGAGGATGTGCAAGGCATGCCAGAGCCACCAGCCACAACAACGTAAAGAACCTCTACACCTTCACAAGATTCCATCAGTCCCTTGGTTCAAAATTGCCACTGGTCTGTTTTCTGTTAAAGGAGACGACTTGATCTTAGTCACGGACTATTTCTCTAAATTTCCATTATCAGACAGGTAAAAGATACTTCAAGTGTGGTCATCGCAATCATATTGGACTGGATTTAAAGGAGCCCTCGAAGTCAGGATCCATGTCAGGGGACCTGAAGATGGCCCTGGATGAGGCCCATCACAGACCTCAAAGCCAGCAGGGCCTGGCCCGATCCTCCCTGTGGTGGTGAGGCACCGTGGTGGCCTTCCCGCCGCTGGGCGACGGGACCACAATTTTAATAATCGAATCAATTAAATTAATTAATTTAAATATAATTACACCTCGTCTTGATGGCCTGCTGGGATTTTTGGCCAATTCTAGAGTGACAGACTCTTCCACAGACGCTGCAGATAACATTGGTTGTCAGGGCTGTTACACAGTTGGCTCTCTCCTTGCACTTCTGTCTTTTTTCCTGCCAACTGCTAGGTCTCTTCGACTCACCACTCTTTAGCCCCGCCTTTATGGTGGTCCGCCAGCTCTGCCGATCACAGGCAACTGATTCCCACGACTTGTGGTCAATGTCACAGGACTTCATGTCGTGTTTGCAGACGTCTTTAAAGCGGAGACATGGACGGCCGGTGGGTCTGATACCAACTCACTGTACAATACGTCCTTGGAGATCCTGCCATTTTCCATGCGGCTCACATGGCCAAGCCATCTCAAGTGCCGCTGGCTCAGTAGGGTGTATATGCTGGGGTTGTTGGCCGCCTCGAGGACTTCTGCGTTGGAGATACGGTCCTGCCACCTGATGCCAAGGATTTTCCGGAGGCAGCGAAGATGGAATGAGTTGAGACGTCGCTCTTGGCTGACATACATTGTCCAGGCCTCGCTGCCATAGAGCAAGGTACTGAGGACACAGGCTTGATACACTCGGACATTTGTGTTCCGTGTCAGTGCGCCATTTTTCCGCACTCTCTTGGCCAGTCTGGACATAGCAGCGGACGCCTTTCCCATGCGCTTGTTGATTTTTGCATCAAGAGACAGGTTACTGGTGATAGTTGAGCCTAGGTAGGTGAACTCTTGAACCACTTCCAGAGCATGGTCGCTGATATTGATGGATGGAGCATTTCTGATGTCCTGTCCCATGATGTTCGTTTTCTTGAGGCTGATGGTTAGGCCAAATTCATTGCAGGCAGCCGCAATCCTGTCGATGAGTCTCTGCAGACACTCTTCAGTGTGGGCTGTTAATGCAGCATCGTCAGCAAACAGGAGTTCCCTGATGAGGACTTTCCGTACTTTGGTCTTCGCTCTAAGATGGGCAAGGTTGAACAACCTGCCATCTGATCTTGTGTGGAGGAAAATTCCTTCTTCAGAAGACTTGAACGCATGTGAGAGCAGCAGGGAGAAGAAGATCCCAAACAGTGTAGGTGTAAGAACACAGCCCTGTTTCACACCACTCAGGATAGGAAAAGGGGTCTGATGAGGCACCGCTATGCTGAATTGTGCCTTTTATATTGTCATGGAATGAGATGATGATACTTAGTAGCTTTGGTGGACATCTGATCTTTGCTAGTAGTCTGAAGAGACCACGTCTGCTGACGAGGTCAAAGGCTTTGGTGAGATCAATGAAAGCAACGTAGAGGGGCATCTGTTGTTCACGGCATTTCTCCTGTATCTGACGAAGAAGAACAACATGTCAATGGTCGATCTCTCTGCTCGAAAGCCACACTGTGCCACAGGGTAGACATGCTCAACCAGCTTCTAGAGTCTGTTTAAAATGACTCGAACGAAGACTTTCCCCACTATGCTGAGCAGGAAGATTCCACGGTAGTTGTTGCAGTCACCGCGATCACCCTTATTCTTTTAGAGGATGATGATAATGGCATCGCACATGTCCTGTGGTACTGCTCCCTCATCCCAGCACAGGCAAAGCAGTTCATGGAGTGAACAAAGAAAAGAACAAAGAACAGTACAGCACAGGAACAGGCCATTCGGCCCCCCAAGCCTGCGCCGATCTTGATGCCTGCCTAAACTAACACCTTCTGCACTTCCGGGGACCATACCCCTCTATTCCCTTCCTATTCATGTATTTGTCAAGATGTCTCTTAAACGTCGCTATCGTATCTGCTTCCACCACCTTCCCTGGCAGCAAGTTCCAGGCACTCACCACCCTCTGTGTAAAAAAAACTTGCCTCGCACATCCCCTCTAAACTTTGCCCCTCGCACCTTAAACCTATGTCCCCTAGTAACTGACTCTTCCACCCTGGGAAAAAGCTTCTGACTATCCACTCTGTCCATGCCGCTCATAACTTTGTAAACCTCTATCATGTCGCCCCCTCCACCTCCGTCGTTCCAGTGAAAACAATCCGAGTTTTTCCAACCTCTCCTCATAGCTAATGCCCTCCAGACCAGGCAACATCCTGGTAAACCTCTTCTGTACCCTCTCCAAAGCCTCCACGTCCTTCTGGTAGTGTGGCGACCAGAATTGCACGCAATATTTTAAGTGTGGCCTAACTAAGGTTCTGTACAGCTGCAACATGACTTGCCAATTTTTATACTCTATGCCCCGACCGATGAAGGCAAGCATGCCGTATGCCTTCTTGACTACCTTATCCACTTGCGTTGCCACTTTCAGTGACCTGTGGACCTGTACGCCCAGATCTCTCAGCCTGTCAATACTCCTAAGCCTCAGTAATTCTGGTAATTCTGTAACTTAGGAACAGGAGTAGGACATTCAGCCCCTCGAGTTGTACCACCGTTCAAGTAGATCATAGCTGAAATGAAATGAGATGAGGAGGGATTTCTTCACCCAGAGAGTGGTGAACCTGTGGAATTCTCTGCCACGGAAAGCAGTTGAGGCCAAATCATTAAATATATTCAAGAAAGAGTCAGATATAGCTCTTAGGGTCAATGGGATTAAGCACAGGGAGAAAACGGGAACAGGTTACTGAGTTTGGTTGATCATCCATGATCGTATAGAATGGCAGAGCAGGCTCAAAGGGCCGAATGGCCTCCTCCTGCTCCTATTTTTCTATGTTTCTATACAATAACTCCATCTACCAACAACAAAAACAACTTCTACTTATGTAATAAAATAGTCCAAGGTGTTTCACAGGAACAATATCAAACAAAATTTCACACTGGGACAAATAAGGAGATATTAGGTCAGATAGTAGGTTTTAAGGAATGTCTTAAAGGACGGAATTCCTGACCTCAGGATCTTGGCAGCTGAAGGCACAACCACCAATGGTGGAGTGATTAAAATCAGGGATGCTGAAGATGCCAGAATTGGAGAAGTGCAGATATCTCAGAGTGTTTTGGGGCTGGAGGGGTTTACAGAGAGAGGGAGGGGTGAGGTCATGATGGAATCTGAAAATAAGGATGACAATTTTAAAATCAAGGTGTTGCTTAACCGGGAGCCAATTTAAGTCAATGAACACAGGAGTGATAGGTGAATGGGACTTGGTGCGAGTTATACACAGGCAGCAGAGGTTTGGATGACCTCAAGTTTACAGAAGGTAGAAAGTGGGAGGCCGGCCAGGGGTGCCTTGGAATCGTCACGTCTAGAGGTGGAGTCGGACAATGTTACAGAGTGCAAATTGGCGGTCTTAATGCTGGCATGGCTATGTGGTCAGATGTTCAATTCAGAGCCAAATACAACATCAAGGGCTGAATTTTATAAGCCCCCTGACATCAGGGGTCATGGCAGGGGGGCCCGGATTATCCTTCCAGGAGAGGCCTGCCACGGACCTCGATGCCAGTAAGACCCCGCCCCATTTTACCAATGGCGGCAAGGCCTCATGGCGACCTCCCAGCCATATGGCGACGGAGACTTTATTTTAATATGACAATTACATTAAAATGACTGCATAAGCGCCGACCTTATCCCGATGGCTGTCCCATGCCGATATTCCAGCCGGTGGCCGGAAGTCCCACAGCTGGGGATCTCTGGTGATCCGAGGTGTAACGCTGGTGGAGCAGGGGAGGAGTGGAATTTTCAGGGCAGGGTGGGGAGCGGGTAAACTGTTTCGACTGGCTGAGGGGATGATGGGAAGGATTTGAAGGGCAAAGGTAATGAAGTTCGTGGGGGAAGTTCAGGATGGGAACAACATTTTTTTTAGTGGGGAAATAACAATAAATGAAAGTGTATGGTCATGGCGGGGGTGGGGGGTGGTGGGAGGAGGCCTTTGATCTTTTATTAAACTTATAAATTTCCATGTCACATCCATTTCACTTTAAAAAGTAAAAACACCAACAAGGGCGTGAAGCCCTTTAAAAGTGGCGCCAGCGCAATGATGCTAGATGCCATTGCCGGAGACGAAGTGCCCGCCCTCTCTATGTAATCAGGGTGGGCAATCTGCCCCCTCTATGTTAATGAGTTGCCGCACGAAATATCGCGGTTTTTCCGCGGCGCACGTCTCGCGCGTGCACCACGCTGTTTTTGAAGTATGCCGCCGTTCTCGCTTCAACAGCTTTTTGGGAGCGAGCGTTCCTGATTTCCACGACCCTTCGTGTAAAGAAGTGCTTCCTGACATCATCATGAATGGCCTAGCTCTAATTTAAGATTATGCCCCCTCGTTCTGGACACCTCCACCAGAGGAAATAAGATTTTCTCTATTCCCACCCCCTTCAGATAAAGGCTGGCATTGCATTTGCCTTTTTAATTAATTTTTGCACCTGTCCACGAGCTTTTAGTGATTTCTGTACTTGCACCCCTAAATCTCTGTGCTCCGCCCCAGTCCCTAATTTCTCACCATTCAGAAAATACTCTGATCTATATTCCTTAGGTTCCAAATGGATGAACCCAGACTTCTCCATGTTGAATTCCATCTGCCACAGTTTTACACACTCACATAATCTATCAGTGTCCCTTTGCAACATTCTGCTCCCATCTACACTATTTACTGTGCCAGTTAACTTGGCGCCATCAGCAAACTTGGATATACGGCTCTCCATTCCTTTATGTAAATCATTTAAAAATATAGTGGAAAGCCGAGGCCCAGTACAGATCCCTGAGGGACACCACTAGTCACGTCCTGCCAATTTGAGTACGTACCCAAAAGCCACTATTGGACTGAAAAGGAGATGTCACCAAAACACGGAAATAGGAAAACAACTGGAAGAAATCAGCATTCAAATTTACGAACTACCTTCACTAAGGAGCAAAAGTGGATTTTACAGCAGAATATGGATCTTATATAAGCAGCAAAGTGTCACAGAAAAATAGGCAATCAATATGCCACAGAAGAGGAAATTCCCACCTAGCAGAATTGCTGACCTCAGTTGTGCTACAGAATAGAGATCCTTTCCACAAACGGAGAGAAGAGGAAGCAGACAGCTAGCTAAAAGTAACATTGGCTGGTGCCTAACAGCAGGTCACCTCATCCACTCTTAACGAGCAGCTGCAAGAACTGGAGAGAAATTAAGTGCTGAGAGTATAGCAGGCTAGTAAGACTCCTCGCATTAAAATAGATGCAATCCAGCCTTGCATTTTTCCCTTGTGCCTTAACAGGCTCTGCCTTCCAGTCTGACTCAGTTTCTCTTCTATATTTGACTGAGCATCACCCCCTACAGTACCTCCATTCTGTATCCCATTCCCCTGCCAAATTACTTGGAAACCCCCCCCCCCCCCCACCACCACCCCCCAACAGCACTAGCAAACCTCCCAGCAAGGATGTTCGTCCTGTTCCGGTTCAGGTGCAACCCATCCAACTTGTACAGGTCCCACCTTTGCCAGAAACAGACCCAGTGATCCAGGAAACTAAAGCCCTCCCTCCTGCACCATCTCTTCAGCCACACATTCATCTTCTCTATCCTCCTATTCCTATACTCATATTGTGTGATTGCCTTTAAGAGTGATGTCCCTTTAAGATCTTAGTATACTAATGAGCCAAGTACCAGGATGCAGACTCAGACTGTGACTCAGAGCCTGGGGCACTCTGTAACTAACACCTAGAGGTAAGTTCTGTAAATAGGTAGCTCTGTACTGTATATAATAGTTAGCTTTAATAAACCTGTTTGAGATCTTCAACCAACTGAACTCCACACATCTCATTTATGTTGTATCAGACAACATAAAAAAAACTCATTACAACTACTTTTGTATTTATCTAACCCGCTCTCTCTCCCTGTCTGAGGCTGAACCAAACTACTCATGACCTTGGCCTCTTATTAGACCCGGAGCTGAGCTTCCAATTCCATATCCTCTCCATTACCAAAACCACCTACTTCTGCCTCCATAACAATTCTTTAGAACAATACCTATTCTCCTGCCTCAGGTTAACTGCTGCAGGAACACTCATCCATGCCTTTGTTACCTCGAGACTCAACTATTCCCAGGTTCTCCTGGCTAGCCTCCCAACTTTTACCCTCCGTAAACTTCAGATTATCCAAACATCTGTTGTCCATATCCTACCTCGCACCCCTGTGCTCGCTGGCCTACATTGGCTCCCAGTCAGGCAAAACTTCAATCTGAAAATTCTCATCCTTGTTTTCAAATCCCTCCATGTCTTTGCCCCTCCCTATCTCTATAAGTTCCTTCAGCCCTAAAACCCACCAAGATATCTACACCCCTCCAGTTCTGGCCTCTTACTCATCCCCGATTTTAATCACTCCACCATTGGCGGCTGTACTTTCACTTGCCTAGCCCTAAGCTCTGGAATTCCCTTCCTAAACCTTTCTACCTCTCTTTCCTCCTTCAAGACCCTCTACCTCTTTGACCAAACTTTTGGTCACTTGCCCTAATATCTTTTTATGTGGTTCGGTGTCAAGTTCTGTTTGATCATGCTCACGTGAAGCGCCTTGGGATGTTTTACTATCTTAATGGAGCTATATAAATGAATGAACCAGGCTAGGTGGCAAACCCCTGCAAATCTGCCATATTCAGCTAGCAGATATACCAAGTCTGCCACAGGGAAGCGACTTCCAATCTTTCATCAGCAACTGCAATCCCAAACAGCCCCAACAGCCCCAATATTTTCAGAGAGCTAAGGAGGGTCCTGGGGAGGCCAAAAATGATTGAAGAACTCGGCAAGGCTGGAGACACAGAGTTCCTGCTGAAATTAACAAAGCTAAAGCAGAAAATCAGGGCTGCAGGAGGTTAAAGACTTCCTTGAGGGGCTGAGGAGAGTACTCCTGCTCCCTGCTCCTCATAGCCCACACGGAATGTTGAGAAAGGCACTTACATTGTGGAACTGGTAGCTTCTGCCTTCCTCTCACTGTCTGATTTCCTGCTTCCTGGGGAAATGCACACCGCAGCAGTGAATTTTAAATAGAGTTCCCAATTGTACTTTGGGAGCCCATTAAAATATTTTAATGAAGAGTCTCACATCTCCATGGTGGGACATTGGATGCCCCACTATTTGCCGCTATAAAAAAAGGTGCCAAACATATGCTGGGGATGAATGCCGCACATTTAACTCTATAAACCCCACGACCCTCTTCTGCCTGACATGGCAGGGTTAATACTGAAGCCAATGTATCTCCTCCTCCCATCCCATAGAGGATTGTCACTATCTCTACTCAATAACTAGTCACTCATTGGTCATAGCAATAGACTGATTTCTTAAAATCAGCTCAATAATGCTAGCTGGGAATGAAGAACATGATGCAAAGTTTACAAAGAGCTTGCATTTAGTTAATGCCTTTCAGGACATCTCAAAGTGCCTCACAGCCAATGCAGTCCATTTTAAAGTGTAGTTGCTGTTGAACTGTAGGGAAATGCGGCAGTCATTTTGCACCCAGCAAGATCCTACCGACAGCAAATAGCAGCCTTCATGCCTAAATAGTTATTCTTCATGTATGAAGCCTGATAGTGCAGGTCAGCATTTTATTCAACATGCTGCAGGATATATAACATCAGGAGCGCCTTGTGTAAGGAACTGGGTGTGCCCAGATTGTGTGCAATGAACAGGCCCATGCAGAGAATAAGTCATGCACGTAAGCGTGGGGAGTAGTAGATAGCACCCACAGAGTGGGTTTAATGTACTTGGCACACAGAGAAAGGGCGTAAACTGCTTACCTACCTTTCAAGAAGTGTACCTTTCAAACTGTAATCACATGTTGTGGTTCTGCAAGTCTTTGTGTGAAGTGCTGTCTTACTGAGGCTGAAAGTATGTCTAAAGATTTCACTCTCTCAATACAATTAAACTATTGATTCATTCATATAGTCCATCATCAGTTCTTCTTCCTTGTCCTCGTTCTTTGTTTACTTTCCACACACTTCTTTGAAAAGAAATGTAATATTAAACTTACATTACATTGGGTAGCATAGTGGTGCAGTGGTTAGCACTGCCGCCTCATAGCTCCAGCAATCTGTGTTAAGTTCTGGGTACTGTCTGTGCAGAGTTTGCAAGTTCTCCCTGTGGCTGTGTGGGTTTCTGCTGAGTGCTCCAGTTTCCTCCCATAGCCAAAGACTTGCAGGTAAATTGGCCATTGTAAATTGCCCCTAGTGTAGGTAGGTGGTAGGAGAATTGTGGGGAAGTGGTATGGGATTAATGTAGGATTAGTATAAATGGTTGGTTGATGGTTGGCACAGACTTGGTGGGCTGAAGGGCCTGTTTCAGTGCTGTATCTCTCAATGACTATTATTGAAGAACAGTAGCATTTACTCTATGTCTCAGGAGCTGCTTTCCTCGACATATGTGTGAGTTAAAATATTTAATTCAATGCCAAATTATGTACAGAAAGAAAAATAAAGTGAGGGAAAGAAAAATTAAAATGACAGACAGAAAATGTAAAAATAAAATGGGAAGTTTTTTTATTTTTTTAATTCTCCAACAATAATTAAAATTTGAATGTAGGAGATTCTACACCTGTGAAAGTGAATTTTCGGTACTGGCATTAATAAAAACTTATCATAAGGACTAAAAAATTACTTACACTGGAATGAACAAGCCATAACCTTCTCTGATGAGTTTAGTGTGTATCCATCAGTAACTTCCCGCCATTCCATATGTTTCGATGCTGAGTCTCTCTGTGAGCTACCATTATCATACAGCTTCTGGAAGAGCAGGGCATCTGGGACAGCAACTTCCTGATTTCTGTGTTTAGCTGCACATGGTTACCAGAAGTTGTTGTCCAATTTACTGTTTAACAACAAAGAGCACAGAGAGCATCACTGTTATTTCTATCCTAAAATTGGAGCCAAAATGTGAGTGGGAAGAATGATGGCATATGGAATTTGATGCAGACAAGTATAAAGAAAAGAAAATGAGTGAGCACACACACCATGACTAGTGTTGAAACAGGGTTAAGCTGAATGACATCTAGGAGTCTTAATAGTCGCAAATCTCTATGTGCCCAACCAATTCAGAGCAGCAATCAATAAAGTCAACTGAATGATGCACTACTACTCAGAACAGTAAGGTACAGGTGAGAGGAGGTTATGATCAAACTGTGCAGTGCTCTGATCAGACCACACCTTGACTACAGTGTCCCATTCTGGTGACAAGATGCAGGGGTGACATTCAAGCACTAGAGATAGAGCAGGGAAGAGCCACAAGGCTGATCAGTAGTGTTAGGATCATAGAGTCATTTATTTATTTACAGCACAGAAAGAGGCCATTTGGTCCATTGAGTCCATGCCGACTCTCCAAGGAGCGACCCAGTCAATCCCACTCCCCTGCTCAATCCCCGTAGCCCTGCAAGTTTATTTCCTTCAAGTGGCCATCCAATTTCCTTTTGAAATCATTGATTGTCTCCGCTTTCACCACCCTTGTGGGTAGCAAGTTCCAGGTCATTACCACCCACTGCGTAAAAGGTTCTTCCTCATATTCTCCCTGCATCTCTTGTCCAAAACCTTCAATCTGTGTCTGCTAATCCTTGTACCATTAGTTAATGGGGACAATTTTTCCTTGTCTAACTTATCTATGCCTATCATAATCTTGTACAGCTCTATTAAACCTCTCCTCAATCTCCTTTGCTCCAAGGAGAACAAACCCAGCTTTTCCAACCTAACTTTGTAACTAAAATCTCCATCCCTGGAATCATTCTGGTAAATCTCCTCTGCACACTCTCAAGGCCTCTCACATCCTTCCTGAAGTGTGGTGACCAGAACTGGACGCAATACTCCAGTTGGGGTCTAACTAGAGCTTTATAAAGGTTCAGCATAACTTCCCAGCTTTTGTACTCAATGCCTCTATGAAGCCCAAGGTCCCATATGCTTTGCTAACCACATTCTCAAAATGTCCTGCCATCTTCAAACATTGATGCACATGCAGACCCATGTTCCTCTGTTCCTGCAGACCTTTTAGAATTGTGCCATTGAGTATATATTTCCTTTCCCTAATCCTTCTGCCAAAATGCATCACCTCACACTTGACTGTATTCAATTCCATCTGCCCCTTTCTACCCATTCTGCTAGTCTATCTATGTCCTGTTGTAGATGGTTCACATCATCCTCACTGTTTGCCAAGTTTGGGGTCAACGGCAAATTTTGAAATTCTACTCTGTATTCCAAGATCCAAGTCTTTAATATATAGCAAAAAAAACAGTGGTCCCAGCACTGACCCTGGGGATCATCACAGTCTGAGAAACAACCATTTACTGCAACATAAACTGGAAAACTTCATCAACTTTGCCTCCAATTTCCACCCTTCTCTCACCTTCACATAATCCATTTCCAACACTTCCCTTCCCTTCCTTGACTCCTCTATCTCCATCTCTGGGGGTGGGCTGTCCACTAATATTCATTATAAGCCCACCAACTCCCACAACTTCCTCGACTACACTTCTTCACACCTTGCCTGCTGTAAGGACTCCATCCCATTCTCCCAGTTTCTCCGTCTCCAATGCATCTGTTCTGATGATGCTACCTTGCACAACAGCGCTTCTGATATGTCTTCCTTTCTCCTCAACCAAGGATTCCCCCCACTGTGGTTGACAGGGTCCTCGACCATGTTTGACCCATTTCCCGCACTTCTGCCCTCACCCCTTCCCCTCCCTCCCAGAACCGCAACAGGGTTCCCCTTGTCCTCACCTTCCATCTCACCAGCCTTCACATCCAAAGGATCATCCTCCGCCATTTCCGCCAACTCCAGCATGATGCCACCACCAACATAACTTCCTCTCCCCTCTGCTGTCAGAATTCCGAAGGGTCTGTTCTCTCCGCAACACCCTTCTCCATTCCTCCATTACCCCCAACACCTTGTCCCCTTCCCACAGCACCTTCCTGTGCAATTGCAGGAGGTGTAATATGTGCCCTCCTTCTCTCTCCTCACCATCCAAGGCCCCAAACACTCCTTCCAGGTGAAGTAACAATTTACTTGTAGTTGTTTCAATTTTAGTATACTGTATTCGCTGCTCACAACACGGTACCCTCTACAATTGGATGACTGCTTTGCAGAACACCTTCGCTCAGTCCGCAAGCATAACCCCAAGCTTCTGGTCACCTGTCATTGTAATTCACCACCCTGCTCTCATGCCCACATTTCTGTCCTTGGCCTGCCATGGTGTTCCAATGAAGCTCAACATAAGCATGAGGAACAGTTGAATCCTGACTGATTCTTTTCCCCTCCTTAGCCCAGAAGTGTTGAGGTCAAGTGCAACTATAAAGGTATTCCTAATACTGCCCTGGCTAAAATGAGCCAACTCATCATAGATCAATGATTAAACAAAAGACCATTTTTGATCTGTATTGGTTCAGCCCCCACCGGACTGTAAAGATACCAACCAAGCCACCAGAGGGAGTTGCTTTAATATTTTAAATTGGAAACTGGTGGTTTCAGGCAACATTTTCTTGATGCCACCCTGCATTGGGTCAGTCGATCCCATAATCAACGGATCAGATCTAAGCTCTGCAGTCCTGCCAGATCCAGTCGTGAATGGTGGTGGACAATTAAACAACTAACTGGAGGAGGTGGCTCCACAAATATCCCCATCCTCAACAATGGGGGAGCCCAGCACATCAGTGAAGTGCCGGGTTGATGCTCCATCTCAGCCCCCTCCTGAAGTCGCCAGCATTACAGATGCCAGACTTCAGCCAATTCGATTCACTCCGCGTGATATCAAGAAACGACTGAAGACAATGGATACTGCAAAGGCTATGGGTCCTGGCTTTGGGGTGGTACAGTGGCGCAGTGGTTAGCACCACAGCCTCACAGCTCCAGCAACCCAGGTTCAGTTCTGGGTACGGCCTGTGCAGAGTTTGCAAGTTCTCCTTGTGACTGTGTGGGTTTCTGTTGGGTACTCTGGTTTCCTCCCACAGCCAAAGACTTGCAGGTTGATAGGTAAATTGGTCATTGTAAATTGCCCCTAGTTTAGGTAGGTGGTAGGAGAATTGAGGGAATGTGGGGATGTGGTAAGGAACATGGGATTAAATGTAGGATTAGTATAAATGGGTGGTTGTTGGTCAGCACAGACTCGGTGGACCGAAGGGCCTTTTTCAGTGCTGTATCTCTCTATGAATATTCCAGCAATAGTACTGAAGACCTATGCTCCAGAACTTGCCATGCCCCTAGCCAAGCTGTTCCAGTATAGCTACAACACTGGCATCTACCTGGCAATGTGGAAAATTGCCCAGGTATGTCTGTACACAAAAAGCAGTCCAACCTGGCCAATTACTGCCCCATCAGTCTACTCTCAATAATCAGTAAAGTGATGGAAGGTGTCATCAACAGTGCCATCAAGCAGCATTTGCTTAGCAATAACCTGCTCTGTGATGCTCAGTTTGGGTTCTGCCAGGGCCACTCAGCTCCTGACCTCATCACAGTCTTGGTTCAAACATGGACAAAAGAGGTGAGGTGAGAGTGACTGCCCTTGACATCAAGGCAGCATTTGACTGAGTATGGCATCAAGGAGCCCTAGCAAAATGGGAATCAGGGGGAAAACTCTCTGCTGGTTGGAGTCATACCTAGTGCAAAGAAAAATGGCTGTGGTTGTTGGAGGTCAATCATCTGAGCTCCAGGACATCACTGCAGGAGTTCCTCAGGGTAGTGTCCTAGGCCCAACCATCTTCAGCTGCTTCATCAATGACCTTCCTTCAATCATAAGGTCAGAAGTAGGGATGCTCGCTGATGATTGCACAATATTCAGCACCATTCGCGACTCCTCAAATACTGAAGCAGTCCATGTAGAAATGCAGCAAGACCTGGACAATATCCAGGCTTGGGCTGATAAGTGGTAAGTAACATTTGTGCCACACAAGTGCCAGGCAATGACCATCTCCAACAAGAGAATCTAACCATCTCCCCTTGACATTCAATGGCATTACCATCGCTGAATCCCCCACTATCAACATCCTAGGGGCTACCATTGACCAGAAACTGAACTGGAGTAGCCATATAAATACCATGGCTATAAGAGCAGGTCAGAGGCTAGGAATCCTGCGGCGAGTAACTCACCTCCTGACTCCCCAAAGCCTGACCACCATCTACAAGGCACAAGTCAGGAGTGTGATGGAATACTCTCCACTCCCCTGGATGGGTGCAGCTCCAACAACACTCAAGAAGCTCGACACCATCCAGAACAAAGTAGCCCCCTTGATTGGCACACCATCCACAAACATTCACTCCCTCCACCACTGACGCACAGTGGCAGCAGTGTGTACCATCTACAAGATGCACTGCAGCCATGCACCAAGGCTCCTTAGACAGACACCTCTACCACCTCGAAGGACAAGAGCAGCAGATGCATGGGAACATCACCACCTGCAAGTTCCCCTCCAAGTCACACACCATCCTGACTTGGAACTATAATCGCCGTTCCTTCACTGTCGCTGGGTCAAGATCCTGGAACTCCCTTCCTAACAGCATTGTGGGTATACCTACCTCACATGGACTGCAGCGGTTCAAGAAGGCAGCTCACCACCACCTTCTCAAGGGCAATTAGGGATGGGCAATAAATGCTGGCATAGCCAGTGACACCCACATCCCATGAATGAATTAAAAAAGTCAAGATGCCATGCTCTGTGCATGCTGAACTCTGCTCTGGTGCAAGGTGCTTCCTAGTTCCACTCAGTACTATAGCGAGCAGGGTAACTGGCTGCATGCTGCTCTTAGTCCCTTTTATTCAATTAACATGTACCATCATATTAACCTGCAGCAGGAAGATTCACATTGAAAGGATAATTGCCTGAAAAAGGATTACTACGCCCAAAATGCAAGTAGTTTTTGCTGATGTAAAGCCCTGCCCTGGAGCTAAACTACAATTTCTGTCAACCATAGTGATAAAGCAACACCCCGCAAATATCCACTTTCAATTCCAAATGCTGTATTTATGTTACACCCTGAACATAATTATTACTTTGGATATTTTGATACTGCAGTTAGGCTACTAAAATTCTCAACCTTCATTCTTGTTTTCAAATCCATCTATGATCTCAACCCTCGCTATCCCTGTAACCTCCCTCCAAGTTTTAGTTTAGAGATACAGCACTGAAACAGGCCCTTCGGCCCACCAAGTCTGTGCCGACCATCAACCACCCATTTATGCTAATCCTACACTAATCCCATATTCCTACCACTTCCCCACCTGTCCCTATATTTCCCTACCACCTACTTATACTAGGGGCAATTTATAATGGCCAATTTACCTATCAACCTGCAAGTTTTTGGCTTGTGGGAGGAAACCGGAGCACCCAGAGGAAACCCACGCAGACACAGGGAGAACTTGCAAACTCCACACAGGTAGTCCCCAGAATTGAACCCGGGTCGCTGGAGCTGTGAGGCTGCAGTGCTAACCACTGCGCCACTGTGCCGCCCCAACTCTACATCCTTCCGAGATCTCCATGCTCCTCAAATTCTGTCCCCTTGCACATCTTCACCATTGGCATCTGTACCTTCAGCAGCCGAACCATAAACTCTGGAATTCGCTCGCTAAACCACTTCATCTCTCGACTTCTCTCTCCTCCATTAAGACCCTCCTTAAAACCTACCTCTTTTACCTGTCCTAATATCTCCTTATGTGACTTGGTGTCAAATTTTGTTTGATAACACTCAGAGAGAGAGAGAGAGAGATACAGCACTGAAACAGGCCCTTCAGCCCACCGAGTCTGTGACGACCATCAACCACCCATTTATACTAATCCTACATTCCCTATCACATCCCCATCTTCCCTCAATTCTCCTACCACCTACCTATACTAGGGGCAATTTACAATGGCCAATTTACCTATCAACCTGCAAGTCTTTGGCTGTGGGTGGAAACTGGAGCACCCGGTGGAAACTGTGTGGGTTTTCGCCGGGTGCTCCCACAAAGATAAAGGGTGATACAGCCAAATCTAGAGCCCCCTGGTTATCTAGAAGTTGACAGGGTAAGTTAAAGCAGAAAAAGAAAGTTTATGACAATGACAAAAAACTTAATACTTTAGAAAGCCTAGAGGAGTATAGAAATTGCAGGGGTGAAATAAAAAAGGAAATTAGAGAAGCAAAGAGAGGACATGAAAAATTATTGGCAGGTAAAATCAAGAAAAACCCAAATATGTTTTATCAGTACATTAAGAGCAAGAGGAAAACTAAGGAAAGGGTAAGGCATATCAGAGATGTACAAGGGAACTTACACGTAGATGCAGAAGATGTGGGCAGGATTCTTAATGAGTTTTCTGTCTCTGTCCCACATGGCAGACCGGTTAGAAAAATGAAAGCCCATGGGATACAGGGGAATGTGACAGGATGGATCCAAAATTGGCTCAGTGACAGGAAACAAAGGGTAGTAGTCGACGGATATTTTTGTGAATGGAAAGCAATTTCCAGTGGCGTTCCACAGGGCTCAGCATTGGGACCCTTGCTGTTTGTGGTATATATTAATGATTTGGACTTACATGTGGGAGGCATGATTGGGAAATTTGCTGATGACACAAAAATTGGCCTTGTAGTTGATTGTGAAGAGGATAGCTGTAGACTCCAGAATTATATCAATGGTTTGGTTGAGTGGGCGGAAAAGTGGCAAATGGAATTCAATCCAGAGAAGTGTGAGGTAATGCATTTGGGGAGGGCAAATGAAGCGAGGGAATACACAATAAATGGGAGGATATTGAGAGGGTAGAAGAAGTGAGAGACCTTGGAGTTCATGTCCACAAGTCCCTGAAGGTGGTAGGACAGGCAGATAAAGTGGTGAAGAAGGCATATGGAATGCTTTCCTTTATTGGCCGAGGTATTGAATACAAAAGCAGGGTTGTAATGCTGGAACTGTATAAAACGCTGGTTAGGCCACAGCTGGAGTATTGCGTACAGTTCTGGTCACCACATTACAGGAAGGACATAATTGCTCTGGAGAGAGTACAGAGGAGGTTTACAAAAATGTTTCCAGGGCTTGAAAGTAGCAGCTATGAGGAAATATTGGATATGCTAGGGTTGTTTTCCCTGGAACTGAGGAGGCTGAGGGGTGACTTAATAGAGGTGTACAAAATTATGAGGGGCCTAGATAGAGTAGACAGGAAAGACCTGTTTCTCCTGACAGAGAGGTCAGTTACCAGGGGGCACAGATTTAAGGTTATTGGTCGAAGGATTAGAGGTGACATGAGGAAAAACTTTTTCACCCAGAGGGTGGTGGGTGTCTGGAATTCACTGCCAGGATCGGTGGTGGAGGCAGAAACCCTCAACTCATTTAAAAGGTACCCGGACCTGCACCTGAAGTGCTGTAACCTGCAAGGCTATGGACCAGGTGCTGGAAGGTGGGATTAAATTGGGCGGCTAGATCTTTCAGCCGGCACAGACACGACAGACTGAATGACCTCCTTCTGTGCTGTAAATTTTCTATGGTTTCTGCAACATGATTGATCTCCAGTCCTCAATCAATGAGGAGGATGTGGAGCAGGCTAATGAGCAGGCAGCGCTGGATCTTAAACCCCTTGCACAGGAGGCCAGGCACAATGATGGGACAAGGAGGCAAGAGACAATCTCATACATACCCGTTTCCAGATACCATGATGGCCCCTCAAAGTGAACTCAATAAAGACTCAACTCACTGCATCCAGCTGTCCCTGACCTGGCAACCCAATGAGGCAGCAAGGGTGAAGTCAGCATCTCACAATTAAGACATGAAAGAATAAGCATTGTCCATAATGAATGTTAACTGTAATAATGAAAAACACAGAAAATTGGCAAATTTCAAACACCCATGAAACCTCAAGTGACTCGAGGTGTTTTCTTTATATGTTTGAGTGATTCTACGAGGTGTGACCCCTGTGCTAGCAGCTGGGCCGGAGGCAGGCTGCTGATCAGGCTGCCCCTTGACCTGTGATGACTTCGGCAGGTGTCCTCTGGGTGCCTGAGGCCTGGATGGTCTTGGCTGTCTGAGGGCTTCCTGCACAGGTGCAGGATCCTCCTCAGTCTTTGCAACTACAGGAGCTGGGCTCACTGGCAGAGGGGCTGAGGAGACGCTGTCCATACTCTTGAGCACCCTGAGGGGAGACCCTGGATGTGTAGGTCAGCCTCTCCTTCTCCCTTTCAGGTTTCACTTGAACCTCCCTGCTCATCAGAGAAGAACGAGGAGCTGGAGCAGGTCTGCACACATTTGTGGGATCTAGCTCTCCATAAGGTTTGCCAACCTCTTTATGGAGGAAGCCATGTACTCACATGCCTGAGACATGGTAGCACTCATGAGATGGATGGACTCCTCCATCGTCTGCTCAAGGCAACACATGGCCTCTGGCATCTCCGCCAGATGTTGCCTTACCTTTCTCTGCAACTCCAGCATGTCCTGTGCTGTTGACACCAGAATCTCCTCATCAGCCTGGGGTTTAGCATTGGCCTGGCCACCCACAGTTCTCCAAATGTTCGAGACCTCAGCTGCCTCAGCCTCAGCCAGAGGTTAATAATGTACATGCACACCAGGGTCGGTGGTAATATAATCAACTTCATTCTGGTAGTTGGATCGGGCGTAGGTAAAAATCAAAGGACTCAGGCCGGGTTGGGCTTGGGTCGGATGTGGTTCTGTTGGGCTCGGGTCGGGTTTCAATTGCAGACCCTGAGCAGGCCTTTAAATCGGATGACCCAATTCGAGACATTACCTTATATGTCAAGGGACCAGGGTCAGAAAGGGGTATAAAACCACAGCCCACAAGGACATTGTTGCTGCAGTTGGGAATCGGGACCTGGTCAGTCACTGAAGACGCGAAGAAAGCTTGTTCGGCAGACTGACCACCCAGGGACAAGCTCTTGCATGTGGCGTTACCAACTACCAGTACAGTGAGTATATCTGTAGTTTGGGTAGAAGGTAAATAAAGTAGCTTGTGAGAACACGGCACAATGGCGCAGTGGTTAGCACCGCAGCCTCACAGCTCCAGTGACCCAGGTTTGGTTCTGGGTACTGCCTGTGCGGAGTTTGCAAGTTCTCCCTGTGACCGCGCGGGTTTCCGCCGGGTGCTCTGGTTTCCTCCCACAGCCAAAGACTTGCATGTTGAGAGGTAAATTGGCCTTTGTAAATTGCCCATAGTGTAGGTAGGTGGTAGGAGAATGGTGGGGATGTGGTAGAGAATATGGGATTAATGTAGGATTAGTATAAATGGGTGGTTGCTGGTCAGCACAGGCTCGGTGGGCCGAAGGGCCTGTTTCAGTGCTGTATCTCTCTATGAAACATATACTATATGTGCCATTGATATCAAGGGTAAGGCAAGATTCCACAATATTTGGGGGGAGATACTTGGGGTTCCCTCTTAATGTGACAGAGCAGCTGCCTGAGTCAAAAATAAAACAAGGCCCCCACTCTACCATCATTTGCTCGTTTGATATTGAAGCTGTATAAACTATCCTAATCCTAATACCGAATCAAGGGTACCATCGAATCATTCACTCCATAATTCCCCACACAGCCCTCCACAACATGGCTTAACCTCTTCCACCAGACGGTGCCAGACAGCAGCGTCGTTCTAAGGCATCGTTTTATGCGATGTAACCTGTTTAGGCTCTAACTCGTTCCCGACATATTCAGTTGTCATTAGAAATATCACTTATTTAACAAAGAGAATGGCACTTATCACTGAACCAGAAATCGTTTATTTACAGATCAAAAACAATGACATTCAGAAACCATTCATTCATTTTTCATTAGTTAATATAAATACACAACTCATCAGGATGTAGATACTGAGGACATGCAGAAATTAGTAACAATGAATTAGTTCACTGAAACACCCCAACCCCTCCCATTACAGCACTCAGCTCCTCACTAATAAACCAATTGGTGTCACATCTCCAAGTAAAACGACTGACGATGCCCTACCTCAGAAGACCTACCTGTCAGTTTGCCAGCGAATGAATTTGTGGTGAGAATTGGGAGTGTCTGTCCCACCCACTATCAGAAATCAGCTCTTCCGATTCAAACTGCCGATTGGCTAATTTCACGTGTGGGCGTGAAACCAGCGCCTGGTTGTCCAGTCAGGTGAGCTCCGTTATGTTTAGATTATGTTTAGAGATACAGCACTGAAACAGGCCCTTCGGCCCACCGAGTCTGTGCCGACCATCAACCACCCTTTATACTAATCCTACATTAATCCCATATTCTCTACCACATCCCCACCATTCTCCTACCACCTACCTACACTATGGGCAATTTACAAAGGCCAATTTACCTACCAACCTGCAAGTCTTTTGGCTTGTGGGAGGAAACCGGAGCACCCGGAGAAAACCCACGCAGACACAGGGAGAACTTGCAAACTCCACACAGTGCAGTACCCAGAATCGAACCCGGGTCCCTGGAGCTGTGAGGCTGCAGTGCTAACCACTGCGCCACTGTGCCGCCCTGTGTAGTACCTTGAAATGTGTTTGCAGTATGCAAGCTGCAGCTGTTGCTGCAATTCCTGGGTAAAAATAGCGCCGACAGGAATGCAGTAGTCGTGGGCTAAATGTTGCTAGGTGAAGAGATTCTGCCCTTCTCTGATCAGGCTTTAGTCAGGAGCCAAACAGTGACGTTGAGGTTTAATTTAGTTCCATAGGGGAAGTATCAAGGTATTACAGTTACAGTTGGAGCAGTCTGAAGATACTTCGTAACCACCCGGACTCAGTGGGGTTCCAACTCGTCAGTGACAATTCCCCATCAAATTTGGGCTGTTTGCTCAGTAGGTGCAATTTATTTGAATATTGCAGATTAATTTAAAGATTAGAAATTGGGATTGGAATTTTCTGATTCCTGGAAAAGGGGTGAATCTGGTTTAGGTTTAAAGACACGATTCAGATCAGGGTTGGGTTATTTTAGATTGGGATATTTTAGGGTGAGCCTTTCCAATTGGAGTCAGAGCCGTGTGGGTTGCTGTTAGGGTTCGGGGTAAATTACGTCACACATTGGAGTCAAACTGATCTGAATGAAAGCCGGAGGACCTTATATTTTCTATCGTGTTCCTCTCTGAGTTCTGCCCAGAACTATCAGTCACATAATTACAATGCGAGGAGCTGTAAACACTCCCACAGTTACTCACTTTTCCGGCAGTGTCCAGCGTTGCTGGTGGGACATTGAAGTAGAAGATCAATCATGATCTTCCCAAATGGCGGAGCAAGCTTGTAGGGGTAAAGGGCCCACTACTGCTGCTATTCCTTGCCATTTTAGGTGTGGAAAGAGATGCAGTGGTTTTTGTCAAGGTTCATCCCAAGCAGCTCTGTAACACAGGAGTCTGTGCTCTACGGGCTGTTCCCAGGGACGCACACCGAGACAAACATCAACTGCTGCTGGAGGACTATCAATTCGGTGAAAGACGCCCTTTGGTCTGCCCGAAACTTGCTGGTCTTCCAGCTCAAAGAGTTGTCCACCACCGAATGTTGCAGACTGGCACATTCCAAGGTCCAGGACTACGTGCTGAGGGACGCACTAAAGCTTGGGGCAGCCGCAGCAAAGGCTCAATGGGGAAAGACAACAGTGTAAGGTTCCCCCACCAAGCTGGACTGAGGGGCTGGATCCATGGGAAACCCCTCGAACTGTATCGTTAATATTCTCAATTGCTGTAAATGTAAAACTGTAATTGACATGACAATTGTGAAACGGAAGGATTGGGAAGAAACTCATGACAGTATTGAAGGAAACTGATCTCCCTTGCAATGTTTGTATTTTTTGGTGCTGTTTGGAAACTGTTTGGCAATGTAATTTTTACAGATTTTTATGAATAAAGTATATTTTGGAAATAAAAAAAATAAAAAAAATTTTAGGCTCTAACATCGCTTCTCGGCCTTTTGGCTAAGATCAAGTGTAGTATCTGTTCTTATCAGTGCTTACTTGGTTGAGAAGAAACCATGATCATTGCCTTTTGATCCTGGGTAGGCTTTGAGTAAAATGGTTATAACCAATCTTCGAGCTTCAGGTCAGAGAGTGCGAAACACCGTTCGGGTGGTCGTGAAGGACAAGGAAGGAGATGCACCGGTCGATCGCACCTTCTTCATCAAGAAAATCCTCTTCGATTGCTGTGGATTTCAAGCTACGGACGTCTTCTGCCTGCAGGATTTCCCCAGCAGTGGATACTTCGATGTGACGTTCAGGAATGTGGCGGGTGCTTCAAGTTCCTGAAGGCGTTCAAGGAGAAAGGGGACCGGGCGCCACTGTCGATCCTCACAGCGGAGCCGCTCTTCACGCTTCCGTCACAATGGGACCGGGTGGTGACGATTCACATCTACAACCCCCATGTTCCGGTGGTGGATGTACTCACCTTTCTCGCCAGGTACGTTGAGGTGGCCGGCAGCAGCACTGATGTCAAGGACCCCTTTGGGATTTGAACCAGTAAGCGGCAGGTCAAGGTGACCTTGAAGGTCGATGCCAGTGGAGCCATCATCCACCCTCCCTCCAGCTTCGCTATCGGGGGAAGTTGAGGCTTCTTGGTCTACGCTGGGCAGCCCAGAGTTTGCCGCACCTGTGGCAAATCTGGTCACGTGGCAGCAAACTGCAGCACGGTTGTTTGCAAGAACTGCAAGGAGGAAGGCCATCAGACCAAGGACTGTAAGCAGACTAAGTGTTGCAACTTGTGCGGTGCGGCAGGCCACCTCTACAAAACTTGCCCCAAACGCTGCCTCAGTTCTGCTCAGGCGGCAAGGTCCAAGGAACGGCCGGGAGAAGGTTCGACGAAGGCATCCGGTGTTCGAAAGGAGACCAGCAACCTTCTCCACAGTGAGGAACTTCAACCCGAGAAAGAGAAGAAAGGGGAGGCAGCTGAAACCAGTGACCCAGCTCCTACCCTGCACCCGAAAACCCCTCCTCCACAGACAGAATCAATGGAGGAGGAGGCAGCAGATGGACAAACAGGTCAGTGGCAAGTGGTACAAAGGAAAACCACAAACAAAACCCTCCAAAAGTGGAACAGACCACCACCCAAACCAGTGGCAAGAGGAGGCTACCTTCTGAGACAGACTACAACAGCTCCTCTTCACTGGACGGGAAAATGCTGGAACGACAGCGCCTTCAAAAGAGGCGGCAGAACTCCAAGGAGATGGAAGATAAAGCCCCCCAGCCCCCGGGCACGGGAAGCTGTGATGGACCCGGCGTGCCCCAACCCCAAAGCGCCACACGTAACGACGTGGCCAACGCATCTCAGCTCCGGGACACCGAGAGCAAAGACACGTCTGGCGCACCTCAGCTCCGGGAAGCCGAGGGCAGTGATGTTTTCGAGGAGGAACAGATGGAAGCAGCAGAAGATAACCCAATCCTTGCTGCCTACAAGAACCCCCCCCCCCCCCGATGTTACCCCAGCGGAACAAACCCTGCATGAAAAACCAGGAGGGGTTTCTGAACCCAACCAACGTGAAACAGCTTGCGCACACTATGGGTATGCAGGAACATCCCGAAGGACTGGGACTAGCAAGGACAAATGGTATGGGAAGCAACAACTAACTTTTTAAAATGGGTGTAAGAATTGCTTCCATTAATGTGCATAGCATTAAATCCACTACGCGATGTGTTTCAACCTTGGATTACCTCGCCAAAGTCAAAGCCGACCTACTGTTTCTGCAGGAGTGTGGAATACCACACCTCAGCACCTACAGGCAGTGGTCGCGATGGTGGTCCCACAGGCCATCGATCTGGTCAGGGGGTAATGATTGCCATTCCTCCGGCCTGGGTATTCTGCTGCGGGGAGGTAACTTCACCATCTCCGAAGTTAAGGAGGTGGTGGGCGGTCGCCTCCTCGTAGCAGACGCAATGTACAACAACGCTTCGCTCCGGTTGATCAACGTGTACGCCCCGGTACAACGCAGCGAGCGGCTGACCGTCTTCCAGCAGCTCCCACTGCTGCTGGCGACGTCCAGGCTGGTCATCCTAGGCGGTGACTTCAACTGCATCATCGATGCGGCTGGACGATCCGGCAGAGACGACAGCAAACTGGACGCTACGTCCAGATTCCTAATAGAAACAGTTAAAGATTCCAAACTGCATGACGTCTTCAGCAAACCTGCAGACGGAGCGCAGCGCAGCGCAGATACACATGGTCAAGATTGGACGGGTCTGCCCGTTTCAGGATTGACTTCCTGTTTGTGTCCCGTGCCGTCACGGTCGGATCCACCGACGTCAAGCCGGTGTTCTTCTCCGACCCCTGCCTCTTACTGGCCGACTGTTACTTACAGGACGACCAGCGAGTTGGCAGGGGGACGTGGAAGTTCAATGCCGCACTGCTGACCCCAGAGAACGTTGAGGAACTCAAAAGGGATTACAAAGGTTGGAGGACCGTGAAACCCCTTTTTGAGTCTCCAGTTCACTGGTGGGAAGCGATCAAGGAGAACATCAAGAGGTTCTTCATCCACAAAGGTGTTCAGAGGGTGAGAGAGAGACAGAGGGAAATGTCCCGACTCCAGAAAAGTATGCAAAATCTGCTCCAGCTGCAGTCGATGGGGGTCGAGGTCAAGGAGGACCTCCAAGAGGTGAAGAGCCAGCAGGCCTCGTTCTTTGCCACGGAGGCCTCCAAAATCATCTTCCGGTCCAGAGTCCGCTCCATCGAGCAGGATGAGACGTGCTCGCGTTACTTCTTCCAAAAGGTACACGGAGAGTGCTCAGTGATCAGCAGCCTGAAGGAAGAAGATGGCTCGGTAACGTCTTCGTAGTCCGACATACTAAGGATCAGCAAATCCTTTTATGCTGGGCTGTATGACGCGAAGCCCACAGACAGCAGAGCCTCCCAGTCCTTCCTGTCATCTATCACAGAGGTCTTAGATGACAGCACAAGGGGGAAACTGGACAAGCCGCTAACTCTGGACGAGCTGACAAAGGCCGTCGAGTCCTTCGAAACGAGTAAAACTCTCGGAAGCGACAGCTTGCCGGTTGAGTTGTATTCGGCTCTGTGGGACTGGGTCGGCCCGGACCTGCTGGAAGTATACGAGAGTATGCTCCTGGCCGGCAACATGTCAGAATCCATGAAGAAAGGCATCATCACCCTCATTTACAAGCGGAAGGGGGAGAGGGTTAGGGTTAGGGTTAGTTTGTTTGCTGTATTGAACCCTTTGCTGAGTCTATTAGGAAGGATGCGAGCATAAGAGGGGTGACAATCCCAGGCAGTGGAAGCACTCAGGTTAAAAGCTCCCTGTACATGGATGACGTCGCCGTCTTCTGCTCGGATCCGCTGTCTGTGCACAGACTGATTACCTGAAGGTGCTGGGGATATGGTTCGGAAGGGCCGGGGCGTGCACCAGAACCTGGGAGGAGCGAGTAGCCAAGGTACAACAAAAGTTGAGCATGTGGGGGCAGCAATCTCCCTCGATTGTGGGTAAGAACCTGGTCATCAGGTGCGAGGCGCTCACGTTGTTGCTGTACGTAGCGCAGGTCTGGCCCATACCCCACTCCTGCACTGTGGTGGTCACCCGAGCCATTTTCCGCTTCATCTGGGGATCTAAAATGGACCGGGTCCGGAGGGGCACGATGTTCAAACCTATGGATAAGGGCGGCAAAAACGTACCCAACGTCGCCCTCATCCTGATGACCACCTTCGTGTGCGGCTGCATCAAGCTGTGTGTAGACCTCCAGTACGCAAACTCCAAGTGTCACTACGTGCTGAGGTTCTATCTGTCCCCGGTGTTGCGAAGGATGGGCCTGGTCACATTGCCGCGGAACGCTCCATGCAGTTGGACCGTGCCTTACCACCTATCCTTCGTGGAGCAGTTTCTGCGGGAAAACACCTTTGACCACCGATCCATCAGGCAGTGGTCTGCACGGAATGTCCTCAAGGCTACGGGAAAAGGAGACGGTGGATCCTGTCAGGTGGTTCCCCGAGCAGACCGCCAAAGTCATTTGGCGGAATGCCTCATCACCAGAACATTCAAACAAGCACCAAGATGTAGCTTGGCTGGTGGTGAGAAGAGCCCTCCCCGTCAGATCCTTCCTGCATGCCTGATGTCTCGCCCCCTCTGCACATTGCCCCCGCGGTGGCTGTGGTGGGGAAGAGACGGTTGCCCACCTCCTCCTGGAATGTGTCTTTGCAAAGCAGGTGTGGAAAGAGATGCAGTGGTTTGAGATGCAGTGGTTTTTGTCGAGGTTCATCCCAAGCAGCTCTGTAACACAGGAGTCTGTGCTCTACGGGCTGTTCCCAGGGACGCACACCGAGGCAAACATCAACTGCTGCTGGAGGACTATCAATTCGGTGAAAGACGCCCTTTGGTCTGCCCGAAACCTGCTGGTCTTCCAGCGCAAAGAGTTGTCCATGACCGAATGTTGCAGATTGGCACATTCCAAGGTCCAGGACTACATGCTGAGGGATGCACGAAAGATTGGGGCAGCCGCAGCAAAGGCTCAATGGGGAAAGTCCACAGTGTAAGGTCCCCCCACCAAGCTGAACTGAGGGGCTGGATGCATGGGAAATCCCTCGAACTGTATCGGGAAAATTTTGTCTCGTGTAAAATGTAAAAATGTATCTGGCATGACAAATGTGAAATGGAAGGCAACTCATGATTGTATTGAAGGAAACTGAACACCTATGCACTGTTTGTATTTTTTGACTTGGTGCTGTTTGAAACTGGTAATGTAATTTTTACAGATTTTTATGAATAAAAGTATATTTTGGAAATAAAAAAAAAATTTTTAGGCTCTAACTCCTTCCCTATACATTGAGTTTTTCGTTAGAAATATCAATTATTTAATGAGCAGAATGACACATATCACATAACTGGAAATAGATTTTTTAATTTACTGAATCAAAAATGACACTTTCAAAAACAATTCATTCAATTTCCATTAGTTTATATAAAGCCACAACTCATCAGTACATAGACACTGAGGACATGCAGCTTGTGTAATACAGTACATATGGACAATATTTCATATATTGTGCCTGAAGGGCCTGTTGTTCAGGAGCAGCAGTTACATTTGTCAGAGGTTTGCCCTTTACACACACAGCCATTGGCACAGTTCGTGCATCCTGCAGGACAGCAAGAGCAGCAACCTGAGAGGAGAGGGCAAAGGCAGAAATTACTTACAATGAATTAGTTCACTCAAACACACCCAGTTCCTCCCATGACAGCACTCGGCCCCTCCCTCAAACTAATCTGTGTCATATCTCCAAATGACCCAACTGAACAGGCTCAACATCAGAACACAGTGTGAGAGAGTTTTGGTGAATATGTTGGTGTCAGTATCTCTCCAACACTATCTCTAGTGATAAATCTATAATATCAACGCTTTCCGATGTAAAACTCAGACACTTCTTTAACCAACAGGATTCTCTCCTCAAGTTTCTTTAGATTTGACTTTGCATAAATTTGATGGGAATTAAATCAGGTGAAATCATGGGCCTTGTCCTTTTCTATCGTGTTCTTCTCTGAGTTCTGCCCAGAACTATCAGTCACATAAATACAATGTGAGGAGCTTTAAACACTCCCACAGTTACTCACTTTTCCGGCAGTGTCCAGCTTTGCTGGTGGGACATCGGCAGTCGGAGCACCTGCAGGTGTTTTCACAGGAGCAGGATCCTGAAAAGAGGAAAAACACAGACATTGAGTTGTGCTTAAAACCCTGGGAAATGCCCCCCGTGTGGAGGAGCCCCGACTCTTTGACACATTCTGTTCTGCAGTTCCTTTAATAAACAGCCTCCCCTCCAATGCTGCTGCCCCTCAGTGAGACTGAGCCGGGACACTGTGCTGAAAGGACTGCACCAGACACCACTCACCATCCAGGCACACACAGGACTTCGAGTCAGACATTTCACTAACTTCTTCACCAGCTTCCAGCCCTCACCCAATCAGCACTTCTCGATCTTGTGCCGTTTGCTGAATCGGAGCCGAGTTTTATGGGCTTGTGATCGGTGGAGAACCGGCTGCAAAACCAGGGAAGGAGCGGCTCGGTCCCGACTGAATGCACACGGGGCACCGAAGTGAGTCAGCGGCTGAAGGTTTGAATTGCACCCGTCTCCTTCACTCACAACACGTCCCAAAAAGATTTCTCAATTACAGCAATTTAGTTCGATGTCCTTTCTGATTCTAAATATTTACAGAGTTACTGAAGATAAATCCAGTGAACAAGGCGAACATCGTGTGCACTCCGTCCCCCCGGTATGATTCTCATCTCCGCAACCGGTCTGGCAGACAACTGGTTTAACATAGAGACATGGAAAACAGGAAAGGAGTCGGCCATTAGGCCCTTCCAGCCTGCTCCGCCATTCGAAAAAGATCATGGCTGATCGTCTAATTCAATACCCTGTTCCCACTTTTTTCCCCATATTCCTTTGGCTTAAGAAATATATTTATCACCTTCTTGAATAAATTTAATGATTTGGCCTCCACTGCCTTCTGCGGTAAAGAATTCCACAAGTTCCCCATCCTCTGAGTGAAGAAATTTCTCCTCATCTCGATTCTAAATGGCATACCCAGTATCCTGAGAATGTGACCCCGGGTTCTGGACACCCCAGCCATCGGGAACATCCTCCCTGCATCTAGCCTGTCTAATCCTGTTAGAATTTTATAGGTTTCTATGAGATTCCCTCACATTCTTCTAAACTCTAGTGAATATTGGCCTCGTCAAACCAATCTCTCCTCATACGTCAATCCTGCCATCCCAGGAATCAGTCTAGTAAATCTTCTTTGCACTCCCTCCATGGCAAGAACATCCTTCCTCAGATAAGGAGACCAAAACTGCACATGGTACTCCAGATGTGGTCTCACCAAGGCCCTGTATAACTGCAGTAAGACATCCTTGCTCCTGTACACAAATCCTCTTGCAATGAAAGCCAACATACTATTCACCTTCCTAACTTCTTGCGACACCTGAATGGTTGCTTTCAGCAACTGGTGTACAAGGACACCCAGGTCTCATTGCACCTCCCCCTTTCCCAATCTATCACCATTCAGATAATAATCTGCCTTTCTCTTTTTACATGTGGATAACTTCACATTTATCCACATTCTACTGCATCTGCCATGCATTTGCCCACTCATTCAACTTGTCCAAATCACATTGGTGCCTCTCTGCATCCTCCTCATAGCTCACATTCCCCTCCCCGTACCCCGCCCCCCCCCCCCCCCCAGCTTTGTGTCATCTGCAAACTTGGAAATGTTAGATTTAGTTCACTCACCCAAGTCATTAATATATATTGTGAATAGCTGGGGCCCAAGCACTGATCTCTGCAGTACCCTACTTGTCACTGTCTGCCACCCAGAAAAAGACCCGTTTATTCCTACTCTCTGTTTCCTGTGTCAACCATTCTCAATCCATGCCAATATTTCACCCCCAAGCCCATGTGCTTTAATTTTGCACACCAACCTTTTATGTGGGACCTTATCAAAAGCCTTCTGAAAATCCAAATACACCACATCCACTTGTTCTCCCTTATCTATTCTACTAGTAAGACTGAGAAGCACATGGACTTCTTTGTCACTAAGATTGAGATGGGTCGAATGGCCTCCTCCTGTACTGTAAGGACTTTATGACACTGACATTTGATCAGCTGCCTCAGCCACGACCCTCCCTTCCACTAGCCCAGCAGGCCAAACTCCCTCTCAGTCCTGGACTCCCCCAGTCCGTGGGGGTGAAACGTGTTGCAGACGCTCAGACACACGGCAATTGCACAGAAAATGTTGGGAAATTGCTGTAATTGAGAAATCTTTTTGGGACGTGTTGTGAGTGAAGGAGACGGGTGCAATTCAAACCTTCAGCCGCTGACTCACTTCGGTGCCCCGTGTGCATTAAGTCGGGACCGAGCCGCTCCTTCCCTGGTTTTGCAGACGGTTCTCCACCGATCACAAGCCCATAAAGCTCTTCTCGGATTCCACAAACGGCACAAGATCGAGAAGTGCTGATTGGGTGAGGGCTGGAAGCTGGTGAAGAAGTTAGTGAAATGTCTGACTCGAAGTCCTGTGTGTGCCTGGATGGTGAGTGGTGTCTGGTGCAGTCCTTTCAGCACAGTGTCCCGGCTCAGTCTCACTGAGGGGCAGCAGCATTGGAGGGGAGGCTGTTTATTAAAGGAACTGCAGAACAGAATGTGTCAAAGAGTCGGGGCTCCTCCACATGGGGGGCATTTCCCAGGGTTTTAAGCACAACTCAATGTCTGTGTTTTTCCTCTTTTCAGGATCCTGCTCCTGTGAAAACACCTGCAGGTGCTCCGACTGCCGATGTCCCACCAGCAAAGCTGGACACTGCCAGAAAAGTGAGTAACTGTGGGAGTGTTTAAAGCTCCTCACATTGTATTTATGTGACTGATAGTTGTGGGCAGAACTCAGAGAGGAACACGATAGAAAAGGACAAGGTCCATGGTTTCACCTGATTTAATTCCCATCAAATTTATGCAAAGTCAATTCTAAAGAACTCGAGGAGAGAATCCTGTTGGTTAAAGAAGTGTCTGAGTTTTACATCGGAAAGCGTTGATATTATAGATTTATCACTAGAGATAGTGTTGGAGAGATACTGACACCAACATATTCACCAAAACTCTCTCACACTGTGTTCTGATGTTGAGCCTGTTGAGTTGGGTCATTTGGAGATATGACACAGATTAGTTTATGAGGGAGGGGCTGAGTGCTGTAATGGGAGGGTCTGGGTGTGTTTGAGTGAACTAATTCATTGTAAGTAATTTCTGCCTTTGCCCTCTCCTCTCAGGTTGCTGCTCTTGCTGTCCTGCAGGATGCACGAACTGCGCCAATGGCTGTGTGTGTAAAGGGAAAACCTCTGACAAATGTAACTGCTGCTCCTGAACAACAGGCCCTTCAGGCACAATATATGAAATATTGTCCATATGTACTGTATTACACAAGCCAAATGTCCTCAGTGTCTATGTACTGATGAGTTGTGTCTTTATATAAACTAATGGAAATTGTATGAATTATTTTTGAAAATGTCATTTTTCATATCATTGAATAAAATTTCACTAATGCAGATGCTGTGATAAGTGCCATTCTCTTCCTTAAATAATTGATATTCCCAAGTGACAGCCCAATGTGTCGGGAATATGTTTGAGCCTTAGCTGTATCATCAAGCCATATTGTATAAAAATAATGCATTAGGGCGGCACAGTCACGCAGTGGTTAGCGCCGCAGCCTCACAACTCCAGCAACCCGGGTTCGATTCTGGGTACTGCCTGTGCAGAGTTTGCAAGTTCTCCCTGTGTCTGCGTGGGTTTCCTCTGTGTGCTCCGGTTTCCTCCCACCTCCAAAAGACTTGCAGGTTGATAGGTAAATTGGCCATTGTAAATTGCCCCTAGTGTAGGTAGGTGGTAGGAGAATGCTGGGGATGTGGTAGAGAATATGGGGTTAGTGTAGGGTTAATATAAATGGGTGGTTGTTGGTCAGCACAGACTCGGTGGGCCGAAGGGCCTGTTTCAGTGCTGTATCTCTAAAAAAAAAGCCACATTGCCACCTGGTACAGTCTGGTGGATGAGGTTGAAGCATTTGATGATGGGAATGGTGGAGTAAATGATTCAATGGTGTTTCTGCTGTGCACCAGTGAGGCAGCATCCTATTATCAAATCTACCATAAATTAGATGACAGCCTGTCTGATCTGTCTGCCTATTTCACATCCTCAGGTCAATATTAAAATATTCTTTGGAACTACTGAAAGAAGAGCAAGCAGCTGTTTTGATGTCCCAGCCAATGTTCCACAACAAACCAAAATAGATTAATTGGTCAATTCTAGGTCTCGCTGTCTGTAACATGGATCCTGCTTTTGCCCAACTAATAACATAGATACATAGAATGATGCAGCACAGAAAGAGGCCACTTTGGTAGTGCTATCCAGTTGTTCCCACTCCCCTCCTCTTTTACCATAGTCCTGTAAATGTTTCCCTTCAAGTATTTATCCAATCGTTTTTGAATGTTATTGTTGAATTTGCTTCCACTATCCTTTCAGGTATTCCAGATCACGAAAACTGGCTGTGTATAAAAACCTTGCCTCTTTTTTTTTTCTAATCACCTTAAATCAGTGTCATCTGGTTGTCAACACTTTTGTATCATTGTGTACTGTGTACAGTTCTGGTCACCACACTATAGGAAGGATGTGATTGCACTGGAGAGGGTGCAGAGGAGATTCACCAGAATGTTGCCTGGACTGGAGCATTTCAGCTATGAAGAGAGATTGGATAGGCTGAGGTTGTGTTCCTTGGAGCAGAGAAGGCTGAGGGGGCACCTGATTTAGGTATACAATATTATGAGGGGTATTGATAGGATTGATGGGAAGAAACGTTTTCCCTTAGCGGAGGGGTCAATAACCAGGGGGCATAGATTTAAGGTAAGGAGCAGGATGCTTAGAGGGAAGTTGAGGAATAAAATTTTCACCCAGTGGGTGGTTGGAATCTGGAACACACTGCCTGAAGGGGTGGTAGAGGCAGGAACCCTCACAACATTTAAGAAGTATTTAGACGAAATGCCATAGTATACAAGGCTACGGGCCAAGTGCGGGAAAATGGGATTAGATTGGCTAGTTCCACAGATGCTGCCAGACCTGCTGAGCGATTCCAGCATTTCTTGTTTTTGTTTCAGATTTCCAGCATCCGCAGTATTTTGCTTTTATTTTAGTGTTTAATTCACTGCCACTTCTCTTCCAGGAATGCCTACCTTGAAGAAGTTCTGCTCTTCTCTCCGACGGGATTTTCGTTTGTCTCTTTTACCTTGTTCACCTTCATTGCTTTCTATTTCCCTCCTGGTGTTTGATAAGATATCTACCAAAACATATTGTTTGCCTTTGCTCCGTGACCTTTTGGTCAGCTATGTGGCCTAGTCCAATCTGCACCTTCTCCTTTGTTATCTCTTGCCCAACCCCCACCTCACTTGTTTATAATCTGTGACTTTTCTAATATTTGTCAGTTCCGAAGAAGGGTCACTGACCCGAAACGTTAACTCTGCTTCTCTTTCCACAGATGCTGCCAGACCTGCTGAGCGATTCCAGCATTTCTTGTTTTTGTTTCAGATTTCCAGCATCCGCAGTATTTTGCTTTTATATTAGATTGGCTAGGTGCTTGATGGTCGGCGCAGTTGCTTTGGGCCGAAGGGCCTGCTTCTGTGCTGTATAACTCTATGACTTCTGCCATAGGAACAATTTTGGTTTTGTACAACTCTTTCAAATCTCTCCTTAACATTCTCTGCAGTAAGGAGAACAACTCTAACTTCTCTATTCTCTTCAGCTAACTGAAATCCTCATTCCTTGTAGAAATCTAGTAAATCTCTTCTGCAGACCCTCCAGGTCTTTGATGTCCTTCCTCAAATTTCGTACCCAGTATTGAGCACAATAGGCCAGCATATGCCTAATGAGTGTTTTACAAAGGTTTACCATAGGTTTCTTGTTTTTTACTCAGTTTTTCTATTCCTAAAGTCAAGCATCGCATATGCTTTTTTAACAGCCTTGTCAACTTGTTCTGCACCTTTCAGCACCATTTCACCATGCCTCAGGCAGCATTTTGTCATTGGAGACTCTCAAAATATCCCTGGAAAGGGGCCACATGCAGGAGGCATCTGTGTGCCCTCATCATTATCCACTAGACTACAACCAGCATACATCTTGGGCTTGTCCTGCTGGGAGAGAAAAAACATTCATCTTTGTGTCTGCATTAGAAGATAGCACACAATCGCAGAAAGGGTGCCAAGACTGGCGGTTGTCTGCCAAAGATTGATGCCTTGAGCCCAATGGTGCAGGAGATCATGGAGCTGGCATGGCCACAGGATGGATGCAGCCTTGCAGAAGGAGAGACGGGGCACCTTCCCAAGACAGTGAATAATGTTGCCATGGGGCAGAAGGGTGCATCTGCAGCAATGGAGCCCTGCAGCTGATCAGGCATTCAGTGCCTACAGCGATCTCCAATGTAGGGGTGTGTGCTATGTCGGGAGGGGAGACCCTTGACCCTTAAATGTCTCTGTTCTCTCACACAAGTCCCATAGAACATCCACAAAGAGCCTCTGAGACTGTAGTAGAGACTGTCATCTCTGAGGGGGAGAATGGAGCTTCAGAGGAACATCGTCTGCTTAGATCCCCGCACTCTCCATCAGCACAGCTTCTGTCATGGAGGTGGGTATGTGCTCGTGGTTAGATATGGCACGCAAACTGGTGGACTCAGCACGGATGCGCCTGAGCAGCAGATAGAGGTTGTGACTGCCCAGGCCTTTGACAGTCGGAGGACTGTGGGAGGCCAGGCCCATGCTGAGCCACAGGCTCATGATGTGCCTCTTGTGTCGCCAGTATCACAGGAAATGCTGCAGCTGCAGCGAGAGGTCAGGTAACCTCTGGCAGAGATGCCAGATGCTCTGCGTGCCCGAGAGCTGGTGGTAATATAGAGCACCCAGGCCTTGAGTGCCACACTGTCTCTGACACAAGCTGTATCCTACATTGAGTGATTGGCTGCATTAGGGCCTTGTCCTGATCAACAGTGCAAGGCAGCAGTGGGATGGAGAGAGGGGACAGGGGACCTGGAGTCACAACCAGATCCTCTACACTCTCAGGTCAGCAGCGAGGCACAAGTGTGCCTTGCAAGGGAGGAGGAATTGCTGCTTATCACTGCTGGGACTCCTCTCAGGGTGCTCCTGGTGTGGGCAGCAATTCCTCTGCCCCTCTGCCAGTGTTGCCAGATCCTCCTTCATCCCTGATGACAGAGGATGGTACTGCTTCTGTGCAGGATACCCTCAACATGCTGGGGCCCTCCAGGCCTAAGGCATCCAGAGGACGACTGCTAAGGTCATCCCAAGCCAAGGGCAGCAAGGTCAGCAGCCTGCCTCCACTTCAGGTGACAGTGCAGGGGGACACTGCATAGGAGTGCACACAAAAGAATAACAAAGAGCACCCAGAAGCACGAGAGATTCACAGGTGAATATGTAATGTAGGAGAAACTCTAGCATTAGTTGTCAGGGATAATAAAGATAATTTTCTACCACACAAAATATTCTTCCTCTTTTTTATGGTCTTTGGTACTTCATTTCAACCCAGCCTCTGTCAAGTGTCTCGATGCAAGGGACCTTGCAGTGAGGGGTAAAGTCTGGAGCCTTGCCAGTTATGTCCATTGGGAAGGACGCAGGCATAAGTGGGGTGACAATCCCAGACAGCGAAAAGGCACTTAGGTTAAAGCCTTCCTGTACATGGATGTCGCTCGGATCCACTGTCAGTTTGCAGACTGATCAGCATCTGTGACCAGTTCGAACTGGCCTCGGGAGCCAAAGTAAATCAGGGCAAGACCAAGGCCATGTTCTTGAGGAACTGGGCTGACTGTTCCTTTGTCCCCTTCACTGTCAGGTCAGACTATCTGAAGGTGCTGGAGATATGGTTCAGAGGGGCTGGGGAATGTGCAAAAAACTGGAAGGAGCATGTAGACATGGTGAAACAGAAACTGGGCATGTGGGAGCAGCATTCTCTCCTCATTGTGGGTAAGAACTTGGTCATTAGGTGCGAGGTGCTCACATTGTTACTGTACATGGCGTAGGTGCGGCCCACAACCCTCTCCTGCTCATGGCAGTCACCCGAGCCATCTTTTGCTTTATCTGGAGAAGTGGAAAAGTTTGTGCAGAAAAACACCTTTGACCACAAATCCATCAGGCTGTGGTCTGTGCGTAATGTTCTCAAGGCCCTATGGGGAAAGGAGAAGGTGGGTGCTGTCGGATGTTTCCCCGAGCAGACTGTCAAAGTCATTTGGTAGAATGCCTCATCACCAGAACTTTCAAACAAGCACCAAGACAAAGCATAGCTGTTGGTGAGAAGGGCCCTCCCCGTCAGATCCTTCCTGCACGCCTGGAATCTCACCTGCCCTCGAGGTGGTTGTGGTGGGGAAGAGACCATCATACACCTCATTCTGGAATATGCCTTTGCAAAGCAGGTGTGGAAAGAGATGCAGTGGTTTTTTGTCGCGATTCATCCTGAGGGGCTCTGTAATACATGACTCTGTGCTCTATGGGCTGTTCCCAGGGATGCACACCGAGATTAACATCAACTGCTACTGGAGGACCATCAACTTGGTTAAGGATGCTCTTTGGTCTGCATGAAACTTGCTGGTCTTCCAGAGCAAAGAGTTGTCCACGACTGAGTGTTGCAGACTGGCACATTCCGAGCTCCAGGACTACATGCTGAGGGACGGACTAAAGCTTGGGGCAGCCGCCGCAAAAGCTCAATGAGGAAAGACCACAGTGTAAGGTCCTCCCGCCATAGTGAACTGACGGGCTGGAACCTGTGTAAAACCCCTCGGGCTGTATACACCAACCATATTTTTACTGCGTAATACAAATGTACATTGTATATAAAATGGAATGGAAAGAGTTGTGAAGAAACTCTTGTTCTGTAGCGAAGGAATCAGATCGCTTTTGCACTTTCCGAAATGTCAAATTTGAACTGCTTTGAACGGTTTTGTAATGTATTTTTTACAAGTTTTTCTGAATAAAGTATATTTTTGGAAAAAAAATTGACTGAGATACTTAGCTGGCGTGATAGCGACCATGGGCTTTGATTCTGCAGGTGGTGTTTTTTTTCCCGGATTTGTCAGGGGGTTTCAGTGCTGTTTTCACGGCTTTCACCCTTGGGATTGGAGATCTACCAGGTTTGTTGTTTTCCTGTTGGTTGGGGTCTTAGTGCCTGTCCTGGGAGAGCTTCAAGCAAAAAATGGCTGCAAAAAACACAAGAGCTCCAGGCCAGGGGTGAAAAACACCATGAGGGTGGCAGTGAAAGATCATGAAGGAGGTGCACTCATCAACTGCACCTTCTTCTTTAAGAAAGTCCTGATTGAATGCTGTGGATGCCAATCTGCAGATATCTTCGGCCTGCAGGAATTCCCTAGCAGTGGCTATTTTGATGTGACATTCAAGAACATGGTGGTGTGCATCAAGTTCCCGAAAGTGTTCAAGGAGAGGAAATCAGGCGTCGATGTTGATCCTCATGGCGGAGCCGATCTTTACGCTGCTGTTGCAATGGAACCAGGTGGTGACAATCCACCTCTACAACCTCTATGTTCCCCTCATGGATGTGTTCACTTTCCTCGCCAGGTACATCGAGGTGGCCGGGAGCAGCACCGAGGTCAAGGACCCGTTTGGGATTTGGACCAGCAAATGGCAGGTCATGGTGACCTTGAAGGTGGATGCCAATGGAGCCATCATGCATCCTCCCTCTGGCTTTGCTCTTGGGGTGTAAGGGGTGAGGGCTTGCCCTGGTACCCAAAAACGCCTTGAGAGTTGGATGTCTTGTTCAAACAAGCGATCTTTGTTACCAGCATGCCAGGAGAAGTCCTACTGTCACGAATGATCGTAGGGGTTCTACTGGTACAATGTTTGAGCAGTTAATTTTTACAGTTACAAGAGGTTTACTTGATGAGCTGTTTTTTTAATTACATCATCTTTCCACCTTACTCTCTTCCCTGATCTCATCTACCTGTTGATTCGATTATTCATGTGATTCTGTTTGTCTTCCCCATGACCTCGTCTACCTCTTGATAAGATACTTCATGTGATTTTCTGTGTCTCACAGACAAGCTCTTCTCAAGTTTTCGGGGCCTGAGTTTTACGCCAAGTATCCCATGATGCCCATACGCCAGTCTCCCCTTACGGGGGGAAGTCAAGGCTCCTTGGTCTACGTGGGGCAGCGCAGAATTTGTTGTGCCTATCAGATGCACGAACCGTGCCCGCTGCATCCCCAAAGACAAAGCCATTAAGAAGTTTGTCATCTGTAACATTGTGGAGGCTGCTGCAGTCTGCAATATTTCAGAGGCCAGCTTCTTTGATGCATAGATGCTGCCCAAGCTGTATGTGAAATTGCATTACTGTGTCAGCTGTGCCATCCACTGTAATGTGGTAAGAAATCATTCACGAGAAGCCAGGAAGGACTGAACATCGCCTCCATATTTCAGGCCAGGTGCCAACATCCACATGGACCTCTTCCCAAGCCCCTGTAAACATTAGCGGATCATATAAGTTGATTTGAAATAATAAAAATGTTGGACCACTGAAAAGTCAAAAAAAAAAAGTCATCTGCAAGAACTGCAGACAGGAAGGCCGCCAGACAAAGGACTGTAAGCAGAGTAAGTGCTGCAACCTGAGTGGTGGAGCAGGCCACCTCTACAAGACCAGCCCAAAATGCTGCCTCAGTTATGCACAGGCAGCAAGGACCAAGGAAAGACTGGAGGAAGGAACAGTGAACGTGCCTGGTGCTGCGAAGGAGACCAGCAACCCTCCGTCCAGAGTGGAAAATCGGTCTAAAAAGGAGAAGGGGAGGGAGCTGCAGCAAGCTGCCCAACACCAACCCTGTGCCTGGAACCTCCTACTCAACAGACAGAATCAATGGAGGAGGAGCCAGCAGAGGGACAACTGGGTGAGTGGCAAGTGTCAAAAAAACCCCACAAAGAAGAAGACTGTCGGCCAGGGGCTGCAAGAAATACAGAATCAGTTACAAACTGCTGGATTGTTTGTGACCTGTAGTAACCTGGAGCTCAGACACTGACCTGTGCTGGTAAAAACCAGTTTGAACTAATTAATTTATGTGACAAGACAAAGGAGCGATCACAGGAAAAGAGCCTTATTTGGACACAGTGTGATACCGGAGTCTTTGGGCCTGGGCCAATTAGGAGAAGATACGAACGAGGTGAGCAGGCTTAAACCAACCGGAAAGAGACAGCTCAGTTTTGGAGAGATAAGAAGGAGAGTAAGAATAGAGCTATTTGGGCATAGAGCCAGCGATAAACTCTGGAGAACAACCATTGTGGAAGTGGAAGACCCTGCGTGAGCAACGCGGCGACGACGTAAAAGAGAGAGAGAACGGAACGCCTGGCCAGCGTCAACTCTCCCCTTTTTCGGGTATTATCCTTTGTTTTCTGTGACTAGGTCAGGGAAAGGTCAGAGGAACCTAGTGGGTGTGCTTATCAATTCTAGCTAGCTTTGTTATTAACTGTGTAACTCAGTTTGAGTTGCATGCTTTTGTCTAACTAAGTGTATAACCCTTATTCTTACATTGTACAACAATGTGAACAAAGTAAATTGATAGTTAAAGAAAGGACTGAGTTTCCTCCTCTTTGTACTAAGCCATTAACTGTAGCCAGTGGATTAAGTGGAGGGTGGCTCTCCTGTAACCCGATATCCCAAACACCCAGCCTGAGCCTGAATTAAGAGGACTTAGTCCCACGTGACAGCCAGGATCAAGTAGATGCAGGGAATAAAGGGGCCAAGGGGGAGTTGACTCCGCTCCACGGTTTACAAGACCCACAAAAGGAACAGACCACCACCCAAACCAATGGTAAGAGGAGGCTAAAGTCTGAGCTAAAGTGTGTCTACCTGACCCAAACCCGACCAGACCTGACGGGAAGTGTCAGGTTCGGGTCGGGTCTCTCTTCCGGGTCCAACATTCGGGCTAGGGTCGGGTCGGGCTGAACATGGACGGTGCTGCTTGCTGCGGGAAGTAATCTTCAAATGAACATTCAGGGTGTCAAGGCGGGAAACGTGCAGTCTGGACTCCGCACTCTGCAGTAAAGCCTGGCTACCCGACCAAACCCTACTATACGTGTCAGGTTTGGGTCGGGTTGGGCATTTAAAAAAAATTATGACTTGGGCCCAGGTTCAGGTTCGGGTTGGTTGTTGTTGGGTCAGCCCCAGGTCGAGTTTTAACTTTATACCCGAGCCAGGCTTTAGTCTGAGCGCACGGAGAGCGGACCTGAGTGACAAGGGCAGCGGTGGTGGGAGATAAAATCCGGCAGCAGGGAGCCCCTTCTCCCTGTTTCTACCTAACAGAGGCAAAGTGTGACATTACGGGAAATCAGGTAGGTGATTGGTGGGTATCTCTTCTGTGTCTCTTTTGATTGGCCAAGTAGTTTAAATCAAGAAACGTTATTGCAGCTGAAGAGTACAATTAAGAAATTCACTTTTAAAATATTTAACATCCAAATTAATTAATTAAATAGAATAGAGATGATTGGGCAGGCGATGTGTTGCAGCTGTAGTGTGTGGGAGCTGGTGGACGCCGGTGTGATCCACGGTGACCCCATCTGCAGCAAGTGTTTTTTGCTTAAGGAACTTCGGCTCAAAGTTGATGAGCTGGCGTCCGAGCTGCAGACACTGTAACACATCAGGGAGGGGGGAGAGTTACCTGGACACTGTGTTTCAGGAGACACGCACCCCTTAGATTAATTACATAAAATTTGGACCATGGTCAGGGAAAGGAGGGTGTGACTGCAAGTGAGGCAGGTATGGGGATCCAGAATTTAGCTTTGGAGGAGCCTCAGCCAGTGCCCTTATCCAATAGGTACGAGGTTCTTGCTCCCAGTGTGGATGGGGCACAGACTGCAGGGAGAATGAGCAAACTGACCACAGCACTGTGGTTCAGAGTGCCATTCAAATGAGGAGAGAAAAGAGAAATATAGTGGTAATAGAGGATAGCATAGTTAAGGGAATAGATACTGTTCTCTGCAGCAAAGACAAGGAGTCCCGAAGGCTGTGTTGCCTACGGGGTGCCAAGGTTAAGTACATCTCCTCTGGGCTGGAGAGGAACTTGGAGTGGGAGGGGAAGGATCCAGTTGTCATGGTCCACATAGGTACCAATGACACAGGTAGGACTAGGAAAGATGTTCTACTGAGGGACTATGAGCAGCTCGGGGCTAAATTAAAAAGCAGCACCACAAAGGTAGTAATTGCTGGATTACCACCTGAGCCACGCGCGAATTAGTGTAGGGTAAATAAGATTGGAGAAGTAAAACTTGGCTCAGAGATTGGTGTGGGTGAAATGGGTTCTGATTCATGGGCACTGGCACCAGTACTGGGGAAGGAGAGAGCTATTCCATTGGGATGGGCTTCATTTGAACCATGCTGGGACCGGTGTCCTGGTGAATCCTATAACTAGGGTTGTAAATAGAACTTTAAACTAATTAGTGGGGAGTAGGGTTCAATTGAAAGGATGTTTAAAAAATCAAAAAGGAACGAGAAAGCAGAGGTGCAGGGTAGTGAAGAGGCGAACAGTAATCAAAGTGTAACAGGAAGGGGCAGAAAATATAAGCAGAAGAGTGCAGCAGAAATTAGAACCAGAATGAGTAATAATGGTAAAAAGTCACAGCTTAAGGTTCTTTATCTGAATGCATGCAGCATTTGTAACAAGATAGATGAGTTGACAGCACAAATAGAAATAAATGAATATGACTTGATAGCTATTACAGAGACGTGGTTGCAGGGTGACCAAAACTGGGAGCTCCATATTCAAGGGTATTCGACCTTCTGGAAAAATAGGCAAAAAGGAAAAGGAGGTGGGGTAGCTTTGTTAATAAAGGGAGGTATCAGTGTGGTGGTGAGTAGTGATATAGGTGCAATAGATCGTGATGTGAAACCAGTTTGGATGAAAATAAGGAATAGCAAGGGGAAGAAGTCACGGGTGGGAGTCATCTATAGGCGCCCGAGGAGTTGCCTCACTGTAGGGCAAAGTATAAATAGGGAATTAACGCAGGCGTGTAAGAAGGGTGCTACAATTGTCATGGGTGATTTCATCTGCATATTGATTGGACAAATCAGATTGGCAGAGGTAACATGGAAGGCGACTTTGTAGAGTGCATCAGGGATTTTTACTTAGAGCAATATGTTGTAGAAACTAGCCGGGAACAGTCTATTTTAGATCCAGTAATGTGTAATGAGGTAGGATTAATAAGAGATATCGTAGTTAAGGATCGTCTAGGGGGTAGCGATCACAACATGGTAGAATTGCAAATTCAGTTTGAGTGCGAGCAACTCAGGTCTCAAACCAATGTCCTCAACCTAAACAAGGGCAATTACAGAGGTCGGAAGAAATAGTTGCCTAAAGCGGGTGGGAAAATAGACTAAGGGAAAGGTCAGTGGATGAGCAGTGGCAGACATTTAAGCAGATATTTCATAATGCTCAGCAAAAATTTATCCCAGTTAAAAAGAAGGACTCAGTGAACCACCCGTGGTTAACAAAAGCAGTCAAGGAGAGTATCTAATCAAAAACTAAGGCATACAAAGCAGTGAAAACTAGTGGTAGGCCAGAGGATTGGGAGTTTTTTAGGAACCAACAGTGGATGACGAGAAAGATCTTACAAGAAAGATCTTGTAACAGTTTCTATCATGAGGGACAAAGTATTTGACAAACTAATGGGACTAAAGGCAAACAAGTCACCAGGGCCTGATAGCCTACATCCAAAGGTTTTAAAGGAGAGTTAGCGGAGGCATTGGTCACAATATTCCAGAACTCACTGGATTCCGGGAAGGTCCCAGCAGATTTGGAAAACCGCGAATGTGATGCCCCTGTTCAAGAAGGGAGGGAGACAAAAAGCAGGAAACTATAGGCCAGTCAGCCTAACATCAGTCGTTGGGAAAATGCTAAAGTCCATTATTAAGGAAGAAATAGCAGGACATTTAGAAACATTTAACGCAATCAAACAGAGTCAACATGGTTTTGTGAAAGGGAAATCATGTTTGACAAATTTGCTAGAGTTCTTTAAGGATTTAACAAGCAGAGTTGACAAAGGGGAACTGGTAGATGTAGTGTATTTGGATTTCCAGAAGGCATTTGAAAAGGCGCCACATAAAAGATTATTGCACAAGATAGGAGCTCACAGTATTGGGGGTAATGTATTAGCATGGATTGAGGATTGGTTAACACACAGAGGACAGAGAGTTGGGATTAATGGATCTTTTTCAGGTTGGAATGACGTAACTAGTGGAGTGCCACAAGGATCAGTCCTAGGGCCTCAATTATTTACTATCTGTATTAATGATTTGGAGGAGGGGGCAGAGTGTAATATATCCAAATTTGCTGGTGATGCAAAAGTAGGTGGGAGGGCATGTTGTAATGAGGACATAAGGAATCTGCAAGGGGATATAGATAGATTGAGTGAGTGGGCAAAAACTTGGCAGATGGAGTTTAATGTAGGAAAGTGTGCGATCATGCACTTTAGTAGAAAGAATCAAAAGGCAGGCTATTATTTAAATGGAGAGAAACTCCAAAAAAGTGCAGCACAGAGGGATCTGGGCGTTCTTGTGCATGAAACACAAAAAGTTAGCATGTAGGTGCAGCAAGTCATTAAGAAGGCAAATGGAATTTTGGCCTTTATTGCTAGGGGGTTGGAGTTTAAAAATAGGGAAGTCTTGTTCCAGCTGTACAGGGTGTTGGTGAGGCCGCACCTGAAGTATTGTGTGCAGTTTTGGTCCCCGTATTTAAGAAAGGATATACTGGCATTGGAGGCTGTTCAAAAGAGATTCACTAGGCTGATTCCTGGGATGAAGGGGTTGACATATCAGGAACAGCGAAACATGGTAGGCCTTTATTCATTAGAGTTTAGAAGAATGAGGGGTGATCTCATTATTGATTATACAAGATTCTGAGGGGGCTTGACAGGGTAGATGTTGAGAAGATGTTTCAACGAGTGGGGGAATCTCAAACTTGGGGATTTAGTTACAGAATAAGGGGACACTCATTTAAAACTGAGATGCGAAGGAATTTCTTCTCTCAGAGGGTCGTGAATGTCTGGAATTCTTTACCCCAGAGAGTTGTGGAGGCTAAATCACTGAAAGTATTTAAAGAGGAGGTAGATAGATTTTTGAAATATCGGGGAGTTGAGGGCTATGAGGAGCTGGCACAAAAGAGGAGTTGAGGTCTGGAGCAGATCAGCCATGATCGTATTGAATGGCGGGTCAGGCTTGAGGGGCCGAATGGCCTACTCCTCCTCTTGTTTCCTATGTCCTTATGAGACGGACTACAGCAGCTGCTCCTCCTCGGATGACGAAGGGCTGGAAAGACGGCACCTGCAAAGGAAGCACAGAACGGAAAGGTGCTGGAAGAGAAAGCCCCCCAGCTCTGTGGCACTGGAAGCAGCAATGGGCCCAGCACCCCTCTATCCCAAAGTGCTGAACCCAGTGAGATGCCCAGCGCACACCAGCTCCGGGAGTCCGGGAGCACCAGTGAAATGCCTTGCGCACCCCAGCTCTGGGAAACCGGGAGTAGCAGCATCCTCGATGAGCAACAAAGGGAAAAGATACCATCAGCAGAGGACAGTCCAAATCTTGTTGCCTGCAAGACCCACCCCAATGTCACCCCAGTGGAACAAAGCCCCTGTGAGTGACCAGGTGATTTTCCTGACTGCAGGAACTGTGCAACAGCTTGCGCACACTATGGTATGCAGGAGAACACCCAAGGACTGGGACTAGTAAGGACACCTGGTGTGGTAAGCAACATCCACTTTAAATGGGTTTAAAGATTGCTTCCATTAACGTGCTTAGCATTAAATCCACTGCACGATGTGTTTCGACCTTGGGCTACCTTGCCAAGGTCAAAGCTGACCTACTGTTTCCACAGGAGTGTGGGATACCGCACCTCAGCACTTACAGGCAATGATTGCAATGGTGATCACACGGGCCATTGATCTGGTCATGGGGAAATGATTCCCGTTACTCCGGCCTGGGTATTCTGCTGCGGGGAGGCAACTTCAACCCGAAGTTAAGGAGATGGTGGGCAATCGCCTCCTCATAGTAGACGCCATGTACCAAACCGCTCTGTTCTGATTAATCAATGTGTACGCCCCGGTCCAATACAGTGAGTGACTGACCGTCCTCCAGCAGCTCCCACTACTGCTGGCCACATCCAGGCCAGTTATTCTAGGCAGTGATTTCAACTGCATCATCAATGTAGCTGAATGATCCAGCAGGGCTGACAGCCAAACGGACACCAGTCCAGACTCCTGATGGAGACAGTGAAAGATGAAGGGTGAGCCACTCACATTGTTACTATATGTGGCGCATGTCTGGCCCATAAGCCACTCCTGCACCTGTCACCCGAGCCATCTTTCAATTTGTCTGCAGAGCGGAAATGGACTGTGTCCGCAGGGCATGATGTTCAAATCTCTGGATAAAGGGGGAAAAAATGTATCAATCATCACCCTCATCCTTGTGGCCACCTTTGTGTGCAGCTGCAGCAAGCTGTGCGTAGAGCCCCAGTACGCAAACACAAAGTGCCGTTACGTGCTGAAGTTCTATCTGTCCCCAGTGTTGTGAAGGATAGGTCTGATGACATTACCACAGAATGCTCCATTCAGTTGGACCATGTCGAACCACCTATTCTTCGTGGAAAAGTTTGTGGAGAAAAACACCGTTGACCACAAATCCATCAGGCAGTGGTCTGCACATAATATTCTCAAGGCTCTAAGGAGAAAGCAGATGGTGGATCCTGTCAGTTAGTTCCCTGAGCAGACTGTCAAAGTCATTTGGCAGAATGCATCACCGCCAGAACTTTCAAACAAGCACCAAGACATAGCTTTGCTGGTGGTGAGAAGGGCCCTGCCCGTCAGATCCTTCCTACACGCTGAGAGTCTCACCCCCTCCACACTCGAGGTGGGGAAGAGACAGTTGCCCACCTCCTTCTGGAATGTGTCTTTGCAAAGCAGGTGTGGAAAGAGAAGCAGTGGTTTTTGTTGTGACTCACCCCCAGCAGCTCTGTAATACATAATACGGACTGTTCCCAGGGACGCACACCAAGATAAATATTAACTGCTGCTGGAGGACCATCATCTCGGTTAAGGACGCTCTTTACTCTGCCTGAACCTTGCTGGTCTTCCAGCGCAAAGAGTTGTCCACGACCGAGGGTTGCAGACTGGCACATTCCAAGGTCCAGGACTACGTGCTGAGGGACGCACTAAAGATTGGGGTAGCCATCGCAAAGGCTCAATGGGGAAAGACCACAGTGTAAGGTCCTCCTGACATAGTGTATGGAGGGGCTGGAATCTGTGTAAAACCCCTCGGGCTGTATGCACCAAATATAATTTTGCTGTGTAATACAAATGTACATTGCATTTAAAATGGAATGGAAAGCTCTGTGAGGCACCTCATGCTCTGTATCGAGGGAATCTGATCATTGTTGAACTTTTTGAAATGTCAAAGTTGAACTGCTTTGCACTGTTTTGCAATTTTATTTTTCTTCTTTGACAAATTTTCATGAATAAAGTAAATTTTGGAAAAAAAATGTATTTGACTGAGATATATCCATTTTGTGCTTCAATAAACCCCAGAGGTTGCATTTCTTGTCTCCTGCTCTGTGGGGCTCCTTCATAATGTAACAGAGCAGCGCCACTGAGTCACAACAAAGAAACAAGAATCCTATTCCTCACATCCCATCATTTTCTGCCTTGATGTTGAAGCTGTAAGTACCATCCTCACCGACATGAACTGTAATACTGAAACAGCGTCACCATCGAGCCAGTCACTCCACCATTCCCCACACTGCTCCATCACCACATGCATTAACCACAACCACAAGATTGCACCAGATGGCAATATGCCTTTAAGGCATCATTTTATGCGATGTGGCCTGTATAGGTTCTAAATTGTTCCCTGTACCTTGCGCGGTCATTACAGATGTCACTTTTTTGAGGAAGAGAATGGCACTTATCACTGAACTTGGAATTTTTTTATTTACTGATACCAACAATGATAATGTCAAAAACAATTCATTCACTTTCCATTAGTTTATATGAAGACACAACTCATCAGTACATAGACACTGAGGACATGCAGCTTGTGTAATACAGTACATATGGACAATATTTCATATATTGTGCCTGAAGGGCCTGTTGTTCAGGAGCAGCAGTTACATTTGTCAGAGGTTTTCCCTTTACACACACAGCCATTGGCGCAGTTCGTGCATCCTGCAGGACAGCAAGAGCAGCAACCTGAGAGGAGAGGGCAAAGGCAGAAATTACTTACAATGAATTAGTTCACTCAAACACTCCCAGACCCTCCCATTACAGCACTCAGCCCCTCCCTCATAAACTAATCTGTGACATATCTCCAAATGGCCCAACTGAAGAGGCTCAACATCAGAACACAGTGTGAGAGAGTTTTGGTGAATATGTTGGTGTCAGTATCTCTCCAACACTATCTCTGGTGATAAATCTATAATATCAACGCTTTCCGATGTAAAACTCAGACACTTCTTTAACCAACAGGATTCTCTCCTCGAGTTCTTTAGATTTGACTTTGCATAAATTTGATGGGAATTAAATCAGGTGAAATCATGGACCTTGTCCTTTTCTATCGTGTTCTTCTCTGAGTTCTGCCCAGAACTATCAGTCACAGAAATACAATGTGAGGAGCTTTAAACACTCCCACAGTTACTCACTTTTCCGGCAGTGTCCAGCTTTGCTGGTGGGACATCGGCAGTCGGAGCACCTGCAGGTGTTTTCACAGGAGCAGGATCCTGAAAAGAGGAAAAACACAGACATTGAGTTGTGCTTAAAACCCTGGGAAATGCCCCCCGTGTGGAGGAGCCCCGACTCTTTGTCACATTCTGTTCTGCAGTTCCTTTAATAAACAGCCTCCCCTCCAATGCTGCTGCCCCTCAGTGAGACTGAGCCGGGACACTGTGCTGAAAGGACTGCACCAGACACCACTCACCATCCAGGCACACACAGGACTTCGAGTCAGACATTTCACTAACTTCTTCACCAGCTTCCAGCCCTCACCCAATCAGCACTTCTCGATCTTGTGCCGTTTGCTGAATCCGAGAAGAGTTTTATGGGCTTGTGATCGGTGGAGAACCGGCTGCAAAACCAGGGAAGGAGCGGCTCGGTCCCGACTGAATGCACACGGGGCACCGAAGTGAGTCAGCGGCTGAAGGTTTGAATTGCACCCGTCTCCTTCACTCACAACACGTCCCAAAAAGATTTCTCAATTACAGCAATTTAGTTCGATATCCTTTCTGATTCTAAATATTCACAGAGTTACTGAAGATAAATCCAGTGTACAAGGTGAACATCGTGTGCACTCCGTCCCCCCGGTATGATTCTCATCTCCACAACCTGGTTGTCCAATGGTTTGTCCAATCACCGCCAGATCTGGCTGGAGCAGATTACACACTATCTGGTTCTCCCCTGATTTCCCAAAACTCCTCTGAGTTCACTGTCCTCTTATCCTCCAACAATTTCTCTTCCATATAAACTTTCAAACCCATATTCGATGCCATTTCCTTGACCTTGCCATCTCACATGGCCTCACTACTTCCAGTTTGTCAATCACAGAGAAGACCATCTCCGATTACTTCTTTGTATCACTTCCCACTCACATCCCCATTCCCCATCGCCTCCCCCAACTTTCTTTTGTACCTGCCCCTGAAAAACTATTCCCAATTCACTTACAACTGTAATTTCACAATTCCAACTGTCTAGCCTTTGGCCCTCCATTCACTGACATTTCTGCAGCTACTGATTTGCTCAACTGCCCTAGAAACACTAAAAACATTACTGTCTCTCTCCTTGGCCATTCCCCTTGCTACAGCCTCATCTCTGCTGCCTTAATTCAAAGGGACGCAGACGTGAACAGATATGGTGGACAAATGGTTTAGTCATTCATCACGCGATCTGGCTGGACCAGATTACACACCCTCGGGTCTTGGTTTTGCTAAAACTGTTCCCGATTTCAGGATCAGTCTGGAATTAGTACAGATAGGGTGTTAATGCACTGTAGATTGAGCAGCAGCAAGTGCAAACATGAAAAAAAAAGTGGGTAAGCAAACTGAACAAACGACAATGAAATGAAATAAACCAAAGAAAAAAAATTGCAAAAAATGTAATAAAGAAAAAATAACTAAAAATAAAAGTAAAATGGGGGGCCCGTCATGCTTTGAAATTATTGAAGATATCTTGTTGAGAATATTACAAAGAAGTGGGTTTGCAGTAGAGTAAAGAAGCCGGGGTTATCTTTGTATTCCAGGATGAACCTGGAAGGTGAGCAGTTTTGGGAGATCAGGGGAGAACCGAATTGTGTGTAATCTGCTCCAGCCAGATCTGGTGGGGATTGGACAAACCAGTTGTCTGCCAGACCGGTTGCGGAGATGAGAATCATACCAGGGGGACGGAGTGCACATGATGTTCACCTTGTACACTGGATTTATCTTCAGTAACTCTGTAAAAATGACAATATGAAAGGCACAATTCAACATGGCGGCACCTCATCAGACCCCGTTCCTATCCTGAGTGGCGTGTAACAGGGCTGTGTTCTCGCACCCACGCTTTTTGGGATTTTCTTCTCCCTGCTGCTTTCACATGCGTTCAAGTCTTCTGAAGAAGGAATTTTCCTCCACACAAGATCAGGGGGCAGGTTGTTCAACCTTGCCCGCCTAAGAGCGAAGTCCAAAGTACGGAAAGTCCTCATCAGGGAACTCCTCTTTGCTGACGATGCTGCTTTAACATCTCACACTAAAGAGGGCCTGCAGAGTCTCATCGACAGGTTTGCGGCTGCCTGCAATGAATTTGGCCTAACCGTCAGCCTCAAGAAAACGAACATCATGGGGCAGGACGTCAGAAATGCTCCATCCATCAATATTGGCGACCACGCTCTGGAAGTGGTTCAAGAGTTCACCTACCTAGGCTCAACTATCACCAGTAACCTGTCTCTAGATGCAGAAATCAACAAGCGCATGGGAAAAGCTTCCACTGCTATGTCCAGACTGGCCAAGAGAGTGTGGGAAAATGGCGCACTGACACGGAACACAAAGGTCCGAGTGTATCAAGCCTGTGTCCTCAGTACCTTGCTCTATGGCAGCGAGGCCTGGACAATGAATGTCAGCCAAGAGCGACGTCTCAATTCATTCCATCTTCGCTGCCTCCGGAGAATACTTGGCATCAGGTGGCAGGACTGTATCTCCAACACAGAAGTCCTCGAGGCGGCCAACATCCCCAGCTTATACACACTACTGAGTCGGCGCTTGAGATGTCTTGGCCATGTGAGCCACATGGAAGATGGCAGGATCCCCAAAGACACATTGTGCAGCGAGCTCGCCACTGGTATCAGACCCACCGGCCGTCCATGTCTCCGCTTTAAAGACGTCTGCAAACGCGACATGAAGTCCTGTGACATTGATCACAAGTCGTGGGAGTCAGTTGCCAGCGTTCGCCAGAGCTGGCGGGCAGCCATAACGGTGGGGCTAAAGTGTGGCAAGTCGAAGAGACTTAGCAGTTGGCAGGAAAAAAGACAAAAGCGAAGGGGAGAGCCAACTGTGGAACAGCCCCGATAAACACATTTTTCTGCAGCACCTTTTAAGAGCCTGTCACTCTAGAATTGGCCTTTATAGCCACTCCAGGCCTTGCTCCACACACCACTGACCACCTCCAGGCGCTTACCCATTGTCTCTCGAGATAAGGAGGCCAAAGAAGAAGAACTGTGTAAATATTTAGAATCAGAAAGGACATCGAACTAAATTGCTGTAATTGAGAAATCTTTTTGGGACGTGTTGTGAGTGAAGGAGACGGGTGCAATTCAAACCTTCAGCCGCTGACTCACTTCGGTGCCCCGTGTGCATTCAGTCGGTACCGAGCCGCCCCTTCCCTGGTTTTGCAGCCGGTTTTCCACCGATCACAAGCCCATAAAACTCTTCTCGGATTCAGCAAACGGCACAAGATCGAGAAGTGCTGATTGGGTGAGGGCTGGAAGCTGGTGAAGAAGTTAGTGAAATGTCTGACTCGAAGTCCTGTGTGTGCCTGGATGGTGAGTGGTGTCTGGTGCAGTCCTTTCAGCACAGTGTCCCGGCTCAGTCTCACTGAGGGGCAGCAGCATTGGAGGGGAGGCTGTTTATTAAAGGAACTGCAGAACAGAATGTGTCAAAGAGCCGGGGATCCTCCACACGGTGGACATTTCCCAGGGTTTTAAGCACCTCAATGTCTGTGTTTTTCCTCTTTTCAGGATCCTGCTCCTGTGAAAACACCTGCAGGTGCTCCGACTGCCGATGTCCCACCAGCAAAGCTGGACACTGCCGGAAAAGTGAGTAACTGTGGGAGTGTTTAAAGCTCCTCACATTGTATTTCTGTGACTGATAGTTCTGGGCAGAACTCAGAGAAGAACACGATAGAAAAGGACAAGGTCCATGATTTCACCTGATTTAATTCCCATCAAATTTATGCAAAGTCAAATCTAAAGAACTCGAGGAGAGAATCCTGTTGGTTAAAGGAGTGTCTGAGTTTTACATCGGAAAGCGTTGATATTATAGATTTATCACTAGAGATAGTGTTGGAGAGATACTGACACCAACATATTCACCAAAACTCTCTCACACTGTGTTCTGATGTTGAGCCTGTTCAGTTGGGTCATTTAGAGATATGTCACAGATTAGTTTATGAGGGAGGGGCTGAGTGCTGTAATGGGAGGGTCTGGGGGTGTTTGAGTGAACTAATTCATTGTAAGTAATTTCTGCCTTTGCCCTCTCCTCTCAGGTTGCTGCTCTTGCTGTCCTGCAGGATGCACGAACTGCGCCAATGGCTGTGTGTGTAAAGGGAAAACCTCTGACAAATGTAACTGCTGCTCCTGAACAACAGGCCCTTCAGGCACAATATATGAAATATTGTCCATATGTACTGTATTACACAAGCTGCATGTCCTCAGTGTCTATGTACTGATGAGTTGTGTCTTTATATAAACTAATGGAAAGTGAATGAATTGTTTTTGAGAGTGTCATTTTAGTATCAGTAAATTAAAAGTGCCATTCTCCTCCTTAAAAAAGTGACATCTGTAATGACCGCGCAAGGTATAGCGAACAATTTAGAACCTAAACAGGCCACATCGCATAAAATGATGCCTTAAAGCCATATTACCATCTGGCGCAATCTTGTGGGAGTGGTTAATGCACGTGGTGATGGAGCAGTGTGGGGAATGGTGGAGTGACTGGTTGGATGGTGACGCTGCTTCAGTATTACGGTTCATGTCGGTTAGGATGGTACTTACAGCTTCATCATCAAGGCAGAAAATGATGGGATGTGAGGAATAGGATTCTTGTTTCTTTGTTGTGACTCAGTGGCGCTGCTCTGTCACATTAAGAAGGAGCCCCCCAGAGTAAGAGACAAGAAATGCAACCTCTGGGGTTTATGGAAGCATTTTTGGTATCAGTAAATAAAAAAAGGATTTCATAGAGAAATACAGCCCAGAAACAGGCCCTTCGGCCCACCGAGTCTGTGCCGACCACCAACCACCCATTTATACAAATCCTACATTAATCCCATTTCCCTCTCACATCCCCACCTTCCTTCAATTCTCCTACCACCTACCTACAGTCGGGGCAATTTACAATGGCCAATTTACCTATCAACCCGCAAGTCTTTGGCATGTGGGAGGAAACACACGCAGTCACATGGAGAGCTTGCAAACTCTGCACAGGCAGTACCCAGAACCGAATCCGGGTCGCTGGAGCTGTGACGCTGCGGTGTTAACCACTGCGCCGCCCCTGTTCAGATGATGTAAGATTGGCCAATTGGTGAAGATAGTGTTCAGAGGTCAGAATCTTGAAGTATCTGCAAGTTTGCAGTTTTAAGCCAACAGCAGGGAAAATGGCAGTGTTTTTTTTTAAGTGCGTGTTCTGTGACACTGCAAACAGCACTGCTCAAGCATCAGAAATAGGTTTATAATAGTAACCTTAAACTAGTCTTATCACTCCTCTCCCTCATTCTCTAGGTTTAGTTAATTTTATTTTGTCTAATCTAATCTACCCTAACATTTCCTGCCCTCTTCCTTGTAAAAGTCCAATGTCATTCACTTAATTGTTTTCTTCTTCCTCCGAGCTCCCTTTATCCACCTAAGGTGGAAACATGTATCACATATCTGCATTTTAATTTCTGTAACAGCAAGCAGGTGCATTATTACGCATTAAAAATCTGAAAGTCTGCTGACCTTCGGAGCTCAACAGCTCCCAAATGAGTAAACTCAGCCGCAGGCTGGGAAGTGTTAGCTGAAATTTCAATAAACATTTGAAATTTTCATAACTTCAGCAAGGCTCATTTATTTTCTGGCTTCAATCAACCACTAAATTGCTAAATGTATGACATGACCTGGCATGTGAGAGAGAGAGTGTGTTTGGCGAGGGAGCAAAGCTAAGAACTGTCAAACATATTTCCAATGTCAAAAAGAGCCCCTTTAAGAAAATCTGAGTAAAAAACTAATTGGCAATATATGTTGCCATGGGGGTATTCACATAAAGAGAAGCTTCTGCTTCTTTCAGAATATTAAGAGATGTACATGACCTTTACTTGCAGGATTACTCCCGGCTTTGCTTCCAAACTGAAACAAACAGACTCAATGACAACGCAAAGGCAGCATATCCAAATTTGTCAATGACACAAAATAGGTAGCATTGTAAGCAGTGTGGATGAAAGCACAAACCTATTAAGAGCTACTGATAGATTAGGGCCACGCCCCTAGCCAAGCAGTTCCAGTACAGCTACAACACTGGCATCTACCCTGCAATGTGGAAAATTGCCCAGGTATGTCCTGTACACAAAAAGCAGGACAAGTCCAACCCGGCCAATTACTGCCCCATCAGTCTACTCTCAATCATCAGTAAAGTGATGGAAGGTGTCACTGACAATGCCATCAAGAGGCACTTGCTGAGCAATAACCTGCTCAGTGACACTCAGTTTGGTTTCCGCCAGGGCCACTCAGCTCCAGACCTCATTACAGCCTTGGTTCAAACAAGGACAAAAGAGCTCAACACTCCAGAGGTGAGGGGAGAGTGACTGCCCTTGACATCAAGGCAGCATTTGGCCGAGTATGGAATCAAAGAGCCCGAGCAAAACTGGAGTCAATGGGAATCAGGGGGAACACTCTCCGCTGGTTGGAGTCATACCTAACGCAAAGGAAGATGGTTGTGGTTGTTGGAGGTCAATCATCTGAGCTCCAGGACATCACTGCAGGAGTTCCTCAGGGTAGAGTCCGAGGCCCAACAATCTTCAGCTGCTTCATCAAGAACCTTCCTTCAGTCATAAGGTCAGAAGTGGGGGATGTTCACTGATGACTGCACAATGTTCAGCACTATTTGCAATGACTCAGATACTGAAGCAGCCTGTGTCCAGCTGAAGCAAGACCCGGACAATATCCAGGTTTGGGCTGATAAGTGGCAAGTAACATTCGCACCACACAAGTGCCAGGCAATGACCATCTCCAACAAGAGATAATCTAACCATCTCCCCTTGACATTCAATGGCATTACAATTGCTGAATCCCCCACGATCAACATCCCAGGTGCTACCATTGACCGGAAAGTGAACTGGAGTAGCCATATAAATACCGTGGCTACAAGAGCAGGTCAGAGGTAGGAATCCTGTGACGAGTAACTCACCTCCTGACTCCCCAAAGCCTGTCCACCATCTACAAGGCACAAGTCAGGAGTGTGATGGAATACTCTCCACTGGTCTAGATGGGTGCAGCTCCAACAAAACTCAAGAAGCTCGACAACATCCAGAACAAAGAAGCCTGCTTGATTGGCACCCCATCCACAAACATTCACTCCCTCCACCACCAACGCACGGAGGCAGCAGTGTGTACCATCTACAAGATGCACTGCAACAACTCACCAAGGCTCCTTAGACAGCACCTTCCAAACCCACGATCTCCACTACCTAGCAGGACAAGGGCAGCAGATGCATGGGAACACCATTACCTGCAGATTCCCCTCCAAGTCACACACCATCCTGACTTGGAGCTATAGCGCCATTCCTTCACAGTCACTGGGTCAAAATCCTGGAACTCCCTTCCTAACAGCACTCTAGGTGTACCTAACCCACATGGACTGCAGCAGTTCAAGAAGTCAGCTTACCACCACCTTCTCAGGGGCAATTAAGGGATGGGCAATAAATGCTGGCCACGCCAGTGACGCCCACATCCCAGGAACAAATAAAAAACGTGAATGGGAGAAATTGTGGCAAATGGCTTTCAATGTGGGCAAATGTGATGTCATCCACTTTGGACTTAAAAAGGATAGAACAGGGTACTTTCTAAAATGGTGAAAAGCTAGAAACAGTGGAGGTTCAAAGGGACTTGGGGGTCCAGATATGTAGATCATTAAAATGTCATGAACAGGTACAGAAAATAATCAAAAGGGCTAACGGAATGCTGGTCTTTATATCTAGAGCATTGGAATACAATAGGATAGAAGCCAGGCTTCAGGAAGGATATATTGGCCTTGTTGGGAGTGCCGCATAGATTTACCAGCATGATACCTGGACTCGAGGGTTAAATTACTCTGATAGATTACACAAATTTAGAAGGTTAAGGGGTGATTTGATTGACATTTATGATATTAAGGGGAACTGATGGGTAGATGGAGAGAAACTAGTTCCGCTGGTTGGGAAATCTCGGATTAGGGGGCATTGTTTAAAGATTAGAGCCAGGCCTTTCAGGAGTGAAATCAAGAAACACTTTCACACACAGAGCAGTAGAAATTTGGAACTCACTTCCACAATGGTAATTGATGCAAGATCAATTGTTAATTTTAAATCAGAGATTGATTTTTTTGTTGACCAAAAGTATAAGGGATATGGGGCAAAGGTGCTATATAGAGTTAGGTTGCAGATCAGCCATGATCTCACTGCATGGTGGAATAGGCTCGAGGGGCTAAATGTTCCTCCTGTTCCAAGCAGCCAAGTTCCCCAGTTTTTAAGCCTCCATCTCTCATCCTCCATTAAAGACGATAACTCATACTCTGTATGATTCCATGGGGTGCTGGCACTCTTTGGTACTTTACCAAAGTGGCTTATTTTCACATAATATTCTAGATTCTAGCGGAATAATTCTGCAAGGTTCTGCCATCAGCACATATACACACACAGTCATAGATGTGGGTCAAAGAATCTGCACTATGGAGTGATAGCTCTATTCCCAATCTGAACTGATATCTAGTATGGCTCTATGCAGTTAGTGGAGCCTTGCAACAGTCAAAAGGATATTCAGCTGTGTAAAACATCACAGCCAAGACAATCTTGTCCTCACGAATTTCCAATTTTTCAATTTTCCAAAATCATTCCTGACTCCACTCTGCATCTAGCGAGCACGTGCATCAGGATTGGAAATTCTGATCATTTAAAAACAACGCCTTGTCTGTTGGGAGCAAAGTGCAGAGTTTTGTCAAACTGCCGCTTTAATGCCCATGCCTGCTGATATTTTCACCTGTCACTGTTTTTAACCTTGATTGCTAATCAGTGGCTGCTTTTTCACTTCCCTAAACTGAGGATAACTCCAGTTCTGCTCTGGCTAAAATCAGCACACATTGAAGCTGAGCTATCTGGGGAGCCCAGAAAATGTTACATTATGCAAGTTAAACTGGGCAGAAATCAATCATTTCTGGAGCAATCATTACCACCAAGCCCACATCTCTTAACTGCTCCGTGCATTTTGGCTGACAGGACAGGGATTTACAGGTACTTTTAAGACTTTCAATTGGCTTAGTTTCTTCAGAATATAAGAAGCCATTCCATGAGAGGATAGTAACATTTAGGGAACTACCTCGTGAACTTTACAACCTGTTAAACAAAAAAGATACAAGAAAATATCAAGAAAAAAACTGAAGACATTTTTTAAAATAGCAAATGCATAAACATGTATAAGACATGAACAACAGTCCCTGTTCTGCATTTTTATGTAGCTCAGGCTTTAAGCAGAATTAGACCAAAAATACATTCTAACAAACTTCCAGATCCGAATATTTAAAGAACATTATCAGATACAGTAGGGGGTGCAAGACATGATTCCTGCTCCAAACCTGCGGCACAGTGGCGCAGTGGTTAGCACCGCAGCCTCACAGCTCCAGCGTCCCGGGTTCAATTCTGGGTACTGCCTGTGTGGAGTTTGCAAGTTCTCCCTGTGTCTGCGTGGGTTTTCTCCGGGTGCTCCGGTTTCCTCCCACAAGCCAAAAGACTTGCAGGTTGGTAGGTAAATTGGCCATTATAAATTGCCCCTGGTAGAGGTAGGTGGTAGAGAAATATAGGGACAGGTGGGGATGCGGTAGGAATATGGGATTAGTGTAGGATTAGTATAAATGGGTGGTTGATGGTCGGCACAGACTCGGTGGGCCGAAGGGCCTGTTTCAGTGCTGTATCTCTAAACTAAACTAAAATATGTTAGTTCCTGTGATAAATGCCCTTCTCTCCCTTAAAGAAGGGACATCTCTAATGACAGCACAACATGTAGTGAATGAGTTAGAACCTAAACAGTCCACGTGGCATTAAATGATGCCTTAAAGCCATATTGCCATCGGATGCAATCTTATGGGAGCGGGTAAAGCATGTGGTGATGGAGCAGTGTGAGGAATGGTGGAGTGACTGGCTGGATGGTGTGAGGGAAAACCTCTGACAAATGTAACTGCTGCTCCTGAACAACAGGCCCTTCAGGCACAATATATGAAATATTGTCCATATGTACTGTATTACACAAGCCAAATGTCCTCACTGTCTGTGTCCTGATGAGTTGTGTCTTTATATAAACTAATGGAAATTGTATGAATTGTTTTTGCAAATGTCATTTTTCATATCATTTAATAAAATTTCACTAACGCAAGTGCTGTGATAAGTGCCATTCTCTGCCTTAAATAAGTGATATTCCTAATGACAGCACATTGTGTCGGGAATGAGATAGAGCCTTATCTGTATCATCAAGCCATAATGTATAAAATATTGGATTAAAGCCACATTGCCACCTGGTACAGTCTGGTGGATGAGGTGAAACCATCTGATGATGGGAATGGTGGAGTAAATGATTCAATGGTATTTCTGCTGTGCACCAGTGAGGCAGTGTCCTCCTATCAAATGTACCATAAATTAGATGACAGCCTGTCCAATCTGTCTACCTGTTTCACATCCTCAGGCCAATATTAAAATATTCTTTGGAACTATTGGAAGAAGTGCAGACAATTGTTTTGATGTCCTGGCCAATGTTCCACAACAAGCCAAAATAGATTAGTTAGTTAATTATCTCATTACAGTTTCTCGGTCTCACTGTCTGTAACATGGACCCTGCTTTTGCCCAACTAATAACACAGAACCATAGAATGATGCAGCACAGAAAGAGGCCATTTGGCCCATTGCAACTGTGCCAACTCATTGGTAGAGTTATCCAATTATTCCCACTCCCCTCCTCCTTTACCATCGTCCTGTAAATGTTTCCCTTCGAGTATTTATCCAATCCTTTCTGAATGTTATTGCTGAATCTGCTTCCACCATCCTTTCAAGTATTCCGGATCATGACAACTGGCTGTGTATAAAAGCCTTGCCTCTGTTATTTTTTCCAATCACCTTAAATCAGTGTCATTTGGTTATCAAAACTTCTGCCATTGGAACAGTTTCAGTTTTGTGCAACTCTATCAAATCTCTCTTAACATTCTCCGCAGTAAGGAGAACAACTCTCTATTCTCTTCACCTCACTGAAATCTTCATCCCTTGTAGAAATCTAGTAAATCACTTCTGCAGACTCTCCAAGTCCTTGATGTCCTTCCTAAAATGTGGTACCCAGAATTTGGCACAATACTCCAGCATATGCCTAATGAGTGCTTTATAAAAGTTTAGCTTAGATTTCTTGCTTTTTACTCCATTTTTCTATTCCTAAAGTCAAGAATTGCTGATGCCTTTTTAACAGCCTTGTCAACTGTCCTCCACCTTTCAGCACCACTTCGCTATGCCTCAGGCAGCATTTTGTCATTGGAGACCCTCAAAATATCCCTGGAAAGGGGCCACATGCAGGAGGCATCTGTGTGCCCTCATCATGATCCACGAGACTACAACAAGCATATGTCTTGGGCTTGTTCCGCTGGGAGAGAAAAAACATTCATCTTTGTGTCTGCATTAGAAAATGGCACACAATCGCAGAAAGGGTGCCAAGACTGGCGGTTGTCTGCCAAAGCTCGATGCCTTGAGCCCAATGGTGGAGGAGATCATGGAGCTGGCATGGCCACAGGATGGATGCAGCCTTGCAGAAGGAGAGACGGGGCACCTTCCCAAGACAGTGAATAATGTTGCCATGGGGCAGAAGGGTGCATCTGCAGTAATGGAGCCCTGCTGCTGATCAGGCATTCAGTGCCTACAGGCATCTCCAATGTAGGGGTGTGTGCCATGTCAGGAGGGGAGACCCTTGACCCTTAAATGTCTCTGTTCTCTCACACAGGTCCCATAGAACATCCACAAAGAGCCTCTGAGACTGTAGTAGGGCTTACCACGTCTGAGGGGGAGAATTGAGCTTCAGAGGGGCATCATCTCCTCAGAGCCCTGCACTCTTCACCAGCAAAGCGACAGTCGTGGTGGTGCGTATGTGCTTGCGCTTAGATATGGCACACAAACTGGTGGACTCTGCATGGATCTGCCCGAGCAGCTGATAGAGGCTGTGACAACCCAGGCCTCTGACAGTCGAAGGACTGTGGGAGGCCAGGTCCATGCTGAACCGTAGTCTCATGATGTGCCGCTGGTGTCTCCAGCATCATGAGAAATGCTGCAGCTGCAGTGAGAGGTCAGGCAACATCTGGCAAAGATGCCAGAGGCTATGTGTGCCCGAGATCTGATGATAATATAGTCCACCCAGGCCTTGAGTGCCACACTGTCTCTGACACAAGTGCCATCCTCCATTGAGTGATTGGCTCCATCAAAGCCACATCCAGCAGAGCACTCAGTGTCTACAGGATATTCATGCTGCCTTAACTACCCTCGTCTTGATCATGAGTGCAAGGCAGCAGTGGGATGGAGAGAGGGGGCAGGGGACCTGGAGTCACAATCAGATCCTCTACACTCTCAGGTCAGCAGGGAGGCACGTGTGCCTTGCAAGGGAGGAGGAATTGCTGCTTATCACTGCTGGGACTCCTCTCAGGGTGCTCCTGGTGTGGGCAGCAATTTCTCTGCCCCTCTGCCAGTGTTGCCAGATCCTCCTTCATCCCTGATGACAGAGGATGGTACTGCTTCTGTGCAGGATACCCTCAACATGCTGGGGCCCTCCAAGCTTAAGGCATCCAGAGGACGACTGCCAAGGTCATCCCAAGCCAAGGGCAGCAAGGTCAGCAGCCTGCCTCCACTTCAGCTGACAGTGCAGGGGGACACTGCATAGGAGTGCACACAAAAGAATAAAGAAGAGCACATAGAAGTACGAGAGACTCACAGGTGAATATGTAATGTAAGTAGAAAGGCTAGCATTAGTTGTCAGAGATAATAAAGATAATTTTCTATCACACAAAATATCCATCCTCTTTTTTATGGCCTTTGGCACTTTATTTCAACCCGGCCTCTGTCAAGGTTCTCGATGCAAGGGACCTTGCAGTGAGGAGTAAAGTCTGGAGCCTTGCCAGCTGAATCCATTGGGAAGGATGTGGGCATAAGAGGGGTGACAATCCCAGGCTGCGGATGCACTTAGGTTAAAGCCTTCCTGTACATGGACAACGTCGCCGTCTTCTGCTCGGATCCACTGTCGGTTCGCAGACGGATGAGCATCTGCGACCAGTTCGAACTGGCCTCGGAAGCCAAAGTAAATCACGGCAAGAGCGAAGCCATGTTCTTGAAGAACTGGGCAGACTGTTCCTTTGTCCCCTTCACTGTCAGCTCAGACAACCTGAAGGTGATGGAGATATGGATCGGAAGGGCTGGGGAATGCGCAAAAAACTGGAAGGAGAATGTAGCCATGGTGAAACAGAAACTGGGCGTATGGGAGCAGCATTCTCTCCTCATTGTGGGTAAGAACCTGGTCATTAAGTGCGCGGCACTCACGTTGTTACTGTACGTGGCACAGGTCTGGCCTATACCCCACTCCTGTGCCATGGCGGTCACCCGAGCCATCTTTCACTTTATCTGGAGATCGAAATGGACCGGGTTCACAGGGACACGATGTTCAAAGCTTTGGATAAAGGGGGAAAAACATACCCAATGTCACCCTCATCCTGATGGCCAATTTTGTGTGCAGCTGCATCAAGCTGTGTGTAGAACCGCAGTACGCAAACACCAAGTGTCACTCCGTGCTGGGCTTCTATCTGTCCTCAATATTGCGAAGGATGGGTCTGGCCACATTGCCGTGGAACAGTCCATTTAGTTGGACCGTGCCTTACAGCCTATCCTTCGTGGAAAAGTTTGTGCAGAAAAACACCTTTGACCACCAATCCATCAGGCAGTGGTCTGCATGGAATATCCTCAAGGCCCTACGGGAAAAGGAGATGGTGGATCCTGTCAGATGGTTCCCTGAGCAGACTGTCAAAGTCATTTGGTAGAATGCCTCATCACCAGAAATTTCAAACAAGCACCAAGACATAGCTTGGCTGGTGGTGAGAAGGGCCCTCCCCGTCAGATCCCTCCTGCATGCCCAGAATCTCAGCGCCTCCGGCGTTGCACTCAAGATGGCTGTGGTGGGGAAGAGACCATCATACACCTCATTCTGGAATGTGCCTTTGCAAAGCAGGTGTGGAAAGAGAGGCACTGGTTTTCTCGTGATTCATCCCAAGCAGCTCTGTAATACATGACTCTGTGCTCTATGGGCTGTTCCGAGGGATGCACAACGAGATAAACATCAACTGCTGCTGGAGGACCATCAACTCGGTTAAGGATGCTCTTTGGTCTCCCTGAAGCTTGCTGGTCTTCCAGAGCAAAGATTTGTCGAAGACCGAGTGTTGCAGACTGGCACATTCCAAGCTCCAGGACTACGTGCTGAGGGACGCACTAAAGCTTGGGGTAGCCATCGCAAAGGCTCAATGGGGAAAGGCCACAGTGTAAGGTCCTCCTGACATAGTGTACGGAGGGGCTGGAACCTTTGTAAAACCCCTCGGGCTGTATGCACCAAATATAATTTTGCTGTGTAATACAAATGTACATTGCATTTAAAATGGAATGGCAAGGTTTGTGAGGCACCTCAGGCTCTGTATCGAAGGCATCTGATCGCTGTTGTACTTTCCCAAAGGTCAAATTTGAACTGCTTTGAACTGTTCTGTAATTTTATTTTTTTACAAATTTTCATGAATAAAGTATATTTTTGGAAAAAAATATATTTGACTGAGATATGTCAATTTTGTGCTTCAATAAACCCCAGAGGTTGCATTTCTTGTCTCCTGCTCTGGGGGGGCTCCTTCTTAATGTAACAGAGCAGCGCCACTGAGTCACAACAAAGAAAAAAGAATCCTATTCCTCACATCCCATCATTTGCTGCCTTGATGATGAAGCTGTAAGTACCATCCTAACCGACATGAACCGTAATACTGAAGCAGCGTCACCATCCAGCCAGTCACTCCACCATTCCCCACACTGCTCCATCACCACATGCATTAACCACTCCCACAAGATTGCACCAGATGGCAATATAGATGTAAGGCGTCATTTTATGCAATGTGGCCTGTTTAGGTTCTAAATTGTTCCCTATACCTTGCGCGGTCATTACAGATGTCACTTTTTTAAGGAGGAGAATGGCACTTATCACTGAACTTGGAATTTTTTTTAATTTACTGATACAAAAATGACACTCTCAAAAACAATTCATTCACTTTCCATTAGTTTATATAAAGACACAACTTATCAGTACATAGACACTGAGGACATGCAGCTTGTGTAATACAGTACATATGGACAATATTTCATATATTGTGCCTGAAGGGCCTGTTGTTCAGGAGCAGCAGTTACATTTGTCAGAGGTTTTCCCTTTACACACACAGCCATTGGCGCAGTTCGTGCATCCTGCAGGACAGCAAGAGCAGCAACCTGAGAGGAGAGGGCAAAGGCAGAAATTACTTACAATGAATTAGTTCACTCAAACACCCCCAGACCCTCCCATTACAGCACTCAGCCTCTCCCTCAAAAACTAATCTGTGTCATATCTCCAAATGGCCCAACTGAAGAGGCTCACCATCAGAACACAGTGTGAGAGAGTTTTGGTGAATAAGTTAGTGTCAGTATGTCTCCAACACTATCTCTGGTGATAAATCTATAATATCAATGCTTTCCGATGTAAAACTCAGACACTTCTTTAACCAACAGGATTGTCTCCTCCAGGTTCTTCAGATTGGACTTTGCATAAATTTGATGGGAATTAAATCAGGTGAAACCATGGACCTTGTCCTTTTCTATCGTGTTCTTCTCTGAGTTCTGCCCAGAACTATCAGTCACAGAAATACAATGTGAGGAGTTTTAAACACTCCCACAGTTACTCACTTTTCCGGCAGTGTCCAGCTTTGCTGGTGGGACATCGGCAGTCGGAGCACCTGCAGGTGTTTTCACAGGAGCAGGATCCTGAAAAGAGGAAAAACACAGACATTGAGTTGTGCTTAAAACCCTGGGAAATGTCCACCGTGTGGAGGAGCCCCGACTCTTTGACACATTCTGTTCTGCAGTTCCTTTAATAAACAGCCTCCCCTCCAATGCTGCTGCCCCTCAGTGAGACTGAGCCGGGACACTGTGCTGAAAGGACTGCACCAGACACCACTCACCATCCAGGCACACACAGGACTTCGAGTCAGACATTTCACTAACTTCTTCACCAGCTTCCAGCCCTCACCCAATCAGCACTTCTCGATCTTGTGCCGTTTGCGGAATCGGAGCCGAGTTTTATGGGCTTGTGATCGGTGGAGAACCGGCTGCAAAACCAGGGAAGGAGCGGCTCGGTCCCGACTGAATGCACACGGGGCACCGAAGTGAGTCAGCGGCTGAAGGTTTGAATTGCACCCGTCTCCTTCACTCACAACACGTCCCAAAAAGATTTCTCAATTACAGCAATTTCCCAACATTTTCTGTGCATTTGCCGTGTGTCTGAGCGTCTGCAACACGTTTCACCCCCACGGACTGGGGGAGTCCAGGACTGCACTTTCTGTTTGAAGTTTGATTCACCGTTTTCATTCTGGATATTTGCTCGTTTCTGGGTTTCAGATTGCTCTGCCAGATCCTTTGTCCCAGACAGTTTCCCACCTGCTTTGATATCTACAAGAGTTTACATTGATATTGTGTTTTCATGGGCAGCACATTTCAAACACACAGTGTTTGGAGAGGTGAGAATTGGCCAGTTACCAGATCAATGGGAGGAATCCGGAGAACATGTGACCGCTGAACCGTGTGCAACTTCCTCACTGTTGAAAGACTGAACTAGACAACAACAACAACTTGTATTTATGTAGCGGCTTTAATGTAATAAAACGTTCCAACGTGCCTCACAGGAACGGTAAAAGGCAAAATTTGACCCCCGGTCACAAAGGGAGGCATTAGGGCAGATGGTCAAAAACTTGGTCAAGGAGGTTGGTTTAAGGGAGTGTGTTAATGCAGGAAAGAGAGGGAGGGAGGCGGAGATATTTATGAAGGGAATTCCAAAGCTTTGGTTCTCGGCAGATAAAGTCACCTGACACCAATGGTGCAGCCAATAAAATCAGGGATAGTCAAGAGGCCAGAATTAGTGGAGTGCACACAACTTGGAGGGGGTAGGGCTGGAGGAGATTACAGAGACAGGGAGGCATGAGGCCATGGAGGGATTTGAAAACAAGGATGAGAATTTTAAAATGATGTGATTCGGTGCTAGGGCTTGGGGGGAAACTGAGAGGGAGTTTGAAACAAAAACAAGAAATGCTGGAATCACTCAGCAGGTCTGGCAGCATCTGTGGAAAGAGAAGCAGAGTTAACGTTTCGGGTCAGTGACCCTTCTTCCGAAGAAGAAACGTTAACTCTGCTTCTCTTTCCACAGATGCTGCCAGACCTGCTGAGTGATTCCAGCATTTCTTGTTTTTGTTTCAGATTTCCAGCATCCGCAGTATTTTGCTTTTATATGAGAGGGAGTTTGGCCTGGTGGGCTCGTGGAAGGGAGGGAAGTGGCTGAGGCAGCTGATCAAATGGCCAGAGTGTCAAAGAGTCATTACAGTACAGGAGGAGGCCATTCGACCCATCTCAATCTTAGTGACAAAAGAGTCCATGAGCTCCTCAGTCTTACTGTTAGAGGTGAGTGTGGAGGAGATAGGAAGAGGTTTTTTGGAAATAGTTTTCAGTAGGAAAATGACATTGGGGTTTTTTTGCCTGTCAGGCTGATTCCTGAATCATGAGCTGTTTTAGCAGATGAACATCTGCAATTAGTTCGAACTGGCCTCGGGAGCCAAAGTATATCAGGGCAAGAGTGAGGTCATGTTCTTGAGGAACTAGGCCAACTGTTCCTTTGTCCCCTTCACCATCAGTTCAGACGACCTGAAGTTGCTGGGGATATGGTTTGGATGGGCTGGGGAATGCGCAAAACAACTGGAAGGAGCGTGTAGCCATGGTGAAACAGAAACTGGGCGTATGGGAGCAGCATTCTCTCCTCATTGTGGGTAAGAACCTGGTCATTAAGTGCGAGGCACTCACGTTGTTACTGTACGTGGTGCAGGTCTGGCCCATACCCCACTCCTGTGCCATGGCGGTCACCCGAGCCATCTTTCATTTTATCTGGAGATCGAAATGGACCGAGTCCACAGGGACACGATATTCAAAGCTCTGGATAAAGGGGGAAAAACATACCCAATGTCACCCTCATCCTGATGGCCAATTTTGTGTGCAGCTGCATCAAGCTGTGTGTAGAACCTCAGTACGCAAACACCAAGTGTCACTCTGTGCTGGGCTTCTATCTGTCCTCAGTATTGCGAAGGATGGGTCTGGCCACATTGCCGTGGAACAGTCCATTTAGTTGGACCGTGCCTTACCGCCTATCCTTCATGGAAAAGTTTGTGCAGGAAAACTCCTTTGACCACCAATCCATCAGGCAGTGGTCTGCATGGAATGTCCTCAAGGCCCTACGGGAAAAGGAGATGGTGGATCCTGTCAGAAGGTTCCCTGAGCAGACTGTCAAAGTCATTTGGTAGAATGCCTCATCACCAGAAATTTCAAACAAGCACCAAGACATAGCTTGGCTGGTGGTGAGAAGGGCCCTCCCCGTCAGATCCCTCCTGCATGCCCATAATCTCAGCGCCTCCGGCGTTGCACTCAAGATGGCTGTGGTTGGGAAGAGACCATCATACACCTCATTCTGGAATGTGCCTTTGCAGAGCAGGTGTGGAAAGAGAGGCACTGGTTTTCTCGTGATTCATCCCAAGCAGCTCTGTAATACATGACTCTGTGCTCTATGGGCTGTTCCCAGGGACACACAACGAGATAAACATCAACTGCTGCTGGAGGACCATCAACTCGGTTAAGGATGCTCTTTGGTCTCCCTGAAGCTTGCTGGTCTTCCAGAGCAAAGATTTGTCGAAGATCGAGTGTTGCAGACTGGCACATTCCAAGCTCCAGGACTACGTGCTGAGGGACGCACTAAAGCTTGGGGTAGCCATCGCAAAGGCTCAATGGGGAAAAGCCACAGTGTAAGGTCCTCCTGACATAGTGTACGGAGGGGCTGGAACCTGTGTAAAACCCCTCGTGCTGTATGCACCAAAGATAATTTTGCTGTGTAATACAAATGTACATTGCATTTAAAATGGAATGGCAAGGTTTGTGAGGCACCTCAGGCTCTGTATCGAAGGCATCTGATCGCTGTTGTACTTTCCCAAAGGTCAAATTTGAACTGCTTTGAACTGTTCTGTAATTTTATTTTTTTTACAAATTTTCATGAATAAAGTATATTTTTGGAAAAAATATATTTGACTGAGATATGTCAATTTTGTGCTTCAATAAACCCCAGAGGTTGCATTTCTTGTCTCCTGCTCTGTGGGGCTCCTTCTTAATGTGACAGAGCAGCGCCACTGAGTCACAACAAAGAAACAAGAATCCTATTCCTCACATCCCTTCATTTTCTGCCTTGATGATGAAGCTGTAAGTACCATCCTAACCGACATGAACCGTAATACTGAAGCAGCGTCACCATCCAGCCAGTCACTCCACCATTCCCCACACTGCTCCATCACAACCACAAGATTGCACCAGATGGCAATATAGATGTAAGGCGTCATTTGATGCGATGTGGCCTGTTTAGGTTCTAAATTGTTCGCTATACCTTGCGCTGTCATTACAGATGTCACTTTTTTAAGGAGGAGAATGGCACTTATCACTGAACTTGGAATTTTTTTTAATTTACTGATACTAAAATGACACTCTCAAAAACAATTCATCCACTTTCCATTAGTTTATATAAAGACACAACTCATCAGTACATAGACACTGAGAACATGCAGCTTGTGTAATACAGTACATATGGACAATATTTCATATATTGTGCCTGAAGGGCCTGTTGTTCAGGAGCAGCAGTTACATTTGTCAGAGGTTTTCCCTTTACACACACAACCATTGGCGCAGTTCGTGCATCCTGCAGGACAGCAAGAGCAGCAACCTGAGAGGAGAGGGCAAAGGCAGAAATTACTTACAATGAATTAGTTCACTCAAACACCCCCAGACCATCCCATTACAGCACTGAGCCCCTCCCTCATAAACTAATCTGTGTCATATCTCCAAATGGCCCAACTGAAGAGGCTCAACATCAGAACACAGTGTGAGAGAGTTTTGGTGAATAAGTTAGTGTCAGTATGTCTCCAACACTATCTCTGGTGATAAATCTATAATATCAATGCTTTCCGATGTAAAACTCAGACACTTCTTTAACCAACAGGATTCTCTCTTCCAGGTTCTTCAGATTGGACTTTGCATAAATTTGATGGGAATTAAATCAGGTGAAATCATGGACCTTGTCCTTTTCTATCGTGTTCCTCTCTGAGTTCTGCCCAGAACTATCAGTCACATAAATACAATGTGAGGAGCTGTAAACACTCCCACAGTTACTCACTTCAGGATCCTGAAAGCAGGAAAAACACAGACATTGAGTTGTGCTTAAAACCCTGGGAAATGCCACCCGTGTGGAGGATCCCCGGCTCTTTGTCACATTCTGTTCTGCAGTTCCTTTAATAAACAGCCTCCCCTCCAATGCTGCTGCCCCTCAGTGAGACTGAGCCGGGACACTGTGCTGAAAGGACAGCACCAGACACCACTCACCATCCAGGCAAAATTCCAAGTTCAGTGAAAAGTGCCGTTCACATCCTTAAAAAAGTGACATCTGTAATGACAGCGCAAGGTACAGGGAACAATTTAGAACCTAAACAGGCCACATCGCATAAAGTGATCCCTTAAAGCCATATTGCCATCTGGTGCAATCTTGTGGGAGCGGTTAATGCATGTGGTGATGGAGCAGTGTGGGGAATGGTGGAGTGACTGACTGGATGGTGATGCTGCTTCAGTATTACAGTGCACAGTCCAATCACAATGGTAGTACAGTATGAAGTAACATTAGTCAACATCTTTCTGACAAAGACTTTGTGGATAGAGACAACGACCGAGATGCTTACATTATCATTGCTTTATTTACCCAAGATTGATGAAAGAGATTGGATAATTACAGGCACAATTGTGAATGAACTGAGTCATAATATTTTAGACTGCTGGGTGTTATAGTTTTTAACTTGAGCAAAGGTATGTCGAATGTCTAAAGTTACAGCATGGCTGAGGAAGATTACAGTTACAATTTCTACTCAACAAGTTACTGGTAAATACCAAGCTTTGAATACACACAGACTTACATATTGATGTCTTGTCATCACTGTACTATAATTTTACATGCAGGGCTGATTCTCTCAGTTGGCCAGAGTGTGATACAGAAAAACACCAACAATGGGTGTTCATTCCCTGTACCAGCTGTGGTAGTTCATGGAGACCTGCCACCTCGCCTTGCCCCACACTTGCAGAGTGGTGACCCTCAAACTATACTTTACCAACTGTCTCTCTAATGGGGAGCGATGCCGATGGCCCTTTGGGACTACGGTTAGAGCAGCAATTATTCTACGTAGAAGCATTGAACTACAAAAGAACAAAGAACAGTACAGCACAGGAACAGGCCATTCGGCCCTCCAAGCCTGCGCAGATCTTGATGCCTGCCGAAACTACCACCTTCTGCACTTCCGGGGCCCATATCCCTCTATTCCCTTCCTATTCATATATTTGTCAAGATGTCTCTTAATCATCGCTATCGTATCTGCTTCCACCACCTCCCCTGGCAGCAAGTTCCAGGCACTCACCACCCTCTGTGTAAAAAACTTGCCTCGCACATCCCCACTAAACGTTGCCCCTCGCACCTTAAACCTATGTCCCCTAGTAACTGACTCTTCCACCCTGGGAAAAAGCTTCTGACTATCCACTCTGTCCATGCCGCTCTTAACTTTGTAAACCTCTATCATGTCGCCCCTCCACCTCCGTCGTTCCAGTGAAAACAATCCAAGTTTTTCCAACCTCTCCTCATAGCTAATGCCCTCCAGACCAGGCAACATCCTGGTAAACCTCCTCTGTACCCTCTCCAAAGCCTCCATGTCCATCTGGTAGTGTGGCGACCAGAATTGCACGCAATATTCTAAGTGTGGCCTAACTAAGGTTCTGTACAGCTGCAACATGACTTGCCAATTTTTATACTCTATGCCCCGACCGATGAAGGCAAGCATGCCGTATGCCTTCTTGACTACCTTATCCACCTGCGTTGCCACTTTCAGTGACCTGTGGACCTGTACACCCAGATCTCTTTGCCTGTCAATACTCTTAAAGGTTCTGCCATTTACTGTATACCTCCCACCTGCATTAGACCTTCCAAAATGCATTACCTCACATTTGTCCGGATTAAACTCCATCTGCCATTTCTCCGCCCAAGTCTCCAACCGATCTAGCTCCTGCTGTATCCTCTGACAATCCTCATCATTATCCGCAACTCCACCAACCTTTGTGTCGTCCGCAAACTTTCTAATCAGACCAGCTACATTTTCCTCCAAATCATTTATATATACTACAAACAGCAAAGGTCCCAGCACTGATCCCTGCGGAACACCACTAGTCACATCCCTCCATTCAGAAAAACACCCATCCACTGTTACCCTCTGTCTTCTGTGATTGAGCCAGTTCTGTATCCATCTTGCCAGCTCACCTCTGATCCCGTGTGAGTTCACCTTTTGCACCAGTCTGCCATGCGGGACCTTGTCAAAGGCTTGACTAAAGTCCATATCGCCCTTCCCTCATCAATCACCTTCGTCACTTCCTCAAAAAACTCAATCAAATTAGTAAGACACGACCTCCCCTTCACAAAACCATGCTGTCTCTCGCTAATACGTTTGTTTGTTTCCAAATGGGAGTAAATCCTGTCCCGAGGAATCCTCTCCAATAGTTTCCCTACCACTGACGTAAGGCTCACCGGCCTATAATTTCCTGGATTATCCTTACCACCCTTCTTAAACAAAGGAACAACATTGGCTATTATCCAGTCCTCTGGGACCTCACCTGTAGCCAATGAGGATGCAAAGAGGATGTCAAGGCCCCAGCAATTTCTTCCCTTGCCTCCCTCAGTATTCTAGGGTAGATCCCATCAGGCCCTGGGGACTTATCTACCTTAATGCTTTGCAAGACACCCAACACCTCCTCCTTTTTGATAATGAGATGACTGAGACTATCTGCACTCCCTTTCCTAGGCTCATCATCCACCAAGTCCTTCTCCTTGGTGAATACTGATGCAAAGTACTCATTTAGCACCTCGCCCATTTCCTCTGGCTCCACGCATAGATTCCCATCTCTGTCCTTGAGTGGGCCAACCCTTTCCCTGGTTACCCTCTTGCTCTTTATATATGTATAAAAAGCCTTGGGATTTTCCTTAATCCTGTTTGCCAATGACTTTTCATGACCCCTTTTAGCCCTCCTTACTCCTTGCTTAAGTTCCTTCCTACTGTCTTTATATTCCTCAAGTGCTTCATCTGTTCCCAGCCTTCCAGGCCTTACAAATGCTTCCTTTTTCTTTTTGACTAGGCTCACAATATCCCGTGTTATCCAAGCTTCCCGAAACTTGCCAAACTTGTCTTTCTTCCTCACAGGAACATGCTGGTCCTGGATTCTAATCAGCTGACGTTTGAAAGACTCCCACAAGTCAGATGTTGATTTACCCTCAAACAGCCGCCCCCAATCTAAATTCTTCAGTTCCTGCCTAATATTGTTATAATCAGCCTTCCCCCAATTTAGCACCTTCACCCGAGGACTATTCTTATCCTTATCCACGAGTACCTTAAAACTTATGGAATTATGGTCACTGCTCCCGAAATGGTCCCCCACTGAAACTTCGACCACCTGGCCGGGCTCATTCCCCAATACCAGGTCCAGAATGGCCCCATCCCTAGTTGGACTATCTACATACTGTTTCAAGAAGCCCTCCTGGATGCTCCTCACAAATTCTGCCCCATCCAAGCCCCTAGCACTAAGTGAGTCCCAGTAAATATTGGGGAAGTTAAAATCACCCACCACTACAACCCTGTTAACGTTACATCTTTCCAAAATCTGTCTACATATCTGCTCCTCTACCTCCCGCTGGCTATTGGGAGGCCTGTAGTAAACCCCCAACATCGTGACTGCACCCTTCCTATTCCTGAGCTCCACCCATATTGCCTCACTGCATGACCTCTCTGAGGTGTCCTCCCGCAGTACAGCTGTGATATTCTCCTTAACCAGTAATGCAACACCCCCACCCCTTTTACATCCCCCGCTATCCCGCCTGTAGCTTCTAAAGCCTGGAACATTTAGCTGCCACTCCTGCCCTTCCCTCAACCAAGTCTCTGTAATAGCAACAACATCATATTTCCAAGTACTAATCCAAGCTCTAAGTTCATCTGCCTTACCTCATATACTTCTCACGTTGAAACAAATGCACTTCAGACCACCAGTCCCGCTGTGCTCAGCAACATCTCCCTGCCTGCTCTTCCTCTTAGTCCTACTGGCCTTATTTACTATGTCTTCCTCATTTACTTCACTAGCTGTCCTACTGCTCTGGTTCCCACCCCCCTGCCACACTAGTTTAAACCCTACCGAGAGACTTTTACAGCACAGAAGGTGGCCATTCGGCCCATCAGGCAAAATTTCATGTGGACTTCAGGTATGGCACAGAGGCAGATGGTGCATTAAATAATGAAGGGAGGCATCCGACTGGAAGTCTGACATTATGACGTCCCAACCCAATTTTATTCATGGCGCTAAACATGGAGGGTGGAGAGCAGACATCGATGTAGCAGGCAGGCATTTAAGGTTGTTATGAGGCCTGTAGAGTGCCATTTAAATTTTACTTTTCAATTTTATTAACAGCGCTCTGGAGTCATGGGGTTTCGGAGTTTTGCCCGGTTCAGGGAGCGACATGGAGGCAGGAAGTCATTTTTGGCTGTAAAGAGAGACCATTGGGAGAGGCAACATCAACTGCCAGGCAGGATGGAGAAGGATGGGCATCGGGCATTGTGTGAGGAGTGGAGCCAAACTTGCCAGCACTAGGGGAGAGCCATATTGGGGGGAAATGGGCAAGTGCATCCTCGTCAGAGGTGATAAGTGAGGGAAAGGTGAAGGGTGTTGCTGGCAGTGAAGACCTTGAACATAGGAAGAAGCCACCGATCATGGCCCTCATTCATCCAGGCTTCATTGAAGAGGAGGTGCAGAGAGCAGAATGGTGGTCCATGCACTGGCAGTGGGATCACAACAAGCTGTGTACCCACAGGAGGGTCAACATCAGCCTCCTGACAGTAATGAAGTGTTCAGAAGGGAAAGCCAGCAGCCTCGTCCTCGCAGAAGAAGCCACCCTCCAGAGAGGGTCTACCAGTTGAGGTCTAACTACTACCAGTCTGAGGAAGAGCGAACAAAGACTTCGCCTCTTCAGGGAGGCTGTCGCTGACCTACGAACTTGATGCTGGGCGAGCTGTGCCCCAGGGGACTTGGTGGAAATCCAATGTCAGTGGTGCCGAACTTCACCATGGTGCTGAACTTTCACATCTCTGGATTATTCCAGGGATCTATGGGGGACATATGTGGGATCTCATAGTCAGCGGCCCATCAGTGCATCAGCGAGGTCACCAAAGCCCTTTTCAGGAGGACCAGTAACTGTGTGTGCTTCCTCATGTATCCCAACTCTCAAGCTGAGAGATCCATTATGTTTGGGGCCATCCCTGGATTCCTCCAAGTGCAGGATGTCATCGACTGCAAGCATGTGGCTACCAACACTCCTGCACACCAGCCAGTGGCCTTCATCAACAGGAAGGACTTCCACTCCCTCAATGTACAACTTGTCTGTGAGCACTGTAAACAGATCCTGCGGGTCTGTGCTCACTTCTCGGAAGTTGCCACAATGCTGACATTCTGAGGCAGTTGCAGGTGCCAGAGCTTTTCCAAGCTCCCATTCACCTTCAGGGATGGATCCGTGGAGACAAGGGCCACCCACTGAGGACATGGCTACTGATGCCTGTGAGGAACCCTCACACGGATGCAGAGGAGAAGTACAAGTCCTGTCACAGGACAACGTGAGCAACCATACAGCAGGTCATGGTTCTACTCAGGATGAGATTCAGGTGCCGAGGTCAGTACAGTGGAGCTCTTCAGTATGCCTCGGTGAGGGTCTCATGTATCATCGTGGCCTGTCATGCACTGCACAACCTGTCACTACAGAGTGATGAGGCGTTGAACAATGAGGATAGGAAAGAGTGTGCTGCCTCCTCAGACAAAGAGAATGCAAAGGAGGAAGCCGACCAAGCATCGCCAGGTGAAGGACCCCAGGGACAACAGCAAAGACGACCTGAGAGATGTGCAAGGGAGGTTCACGATGCACCATACATTTGCGTTTCCTTCGCTTCTCACTGCCAATTGTCGATTGACCAATAAAGACTAACCTTTATGCAGCCCTGTTGTCACCTTCCTTCTTTCAGGAAGCATTCACTCAGCACCCATGTGTGTCACACTCAGCTGGCAAGGCTCCAGACTTTACCCCTCACTGCAAGGTCCGTTGCCTCGAGCCCCTTGACAGAGGCCGGGTTGAAACGAAATGCCAAAGACCTTAAAAAAGAGGAAGGATATTTTGTGTGATCGAAAATTATCTTTCTTATCCCTGACAATAAATGCTAGCATTTCTATGTACATTCCACATTCACCAGTACTTCTATGTGCTCTTCTTTATTCTTTTGTGTGCACTCCTATGCAGTGTCCCCCTGCATTGTCAGCTGAAGTGGAGGCAGGCTGCTGACCTTGCTGCCCTTGGCTTGGGATGACCTTGGCAGTCGTCCTCTGGATGCCTCAGGCTTGGAGGGCCCCAGCATGTTGAGGGTATCCTGCACAGAAGCAGTACCATCCTCTGTCATCAGGGATGAAGGAGGATCTGGCAACACTGGCAGAGGGGCAGAGAAATTGCTGCCCACACCAGGAGCACCCTGAGAGGAGTCCCAGCAGTGATAAGCAGCAATTCCTCCTCCCTTGCAAGGCATCCTTGTGCCTCCCTGCTGACCTGAGAGTGCAGAGGATCTGGTTGTGACTCCAGGTCCCCTGCCTCCTCTCTCCTTCCCACTGCTGCCTTGCACATGCAAGTCTGCATGAATATCCTGTAGACATTCAGTACTCTGTTGGATGCAGCTCTGATGAAGACAATCTCTAAATGGAGGACGCAGCTTGTGCACCAGTCAGAGACATTGTGGCACTCAAACCCTGAATGGACTACTCCATTATCCGCTCTCGGGAATGCATTGCCTCTGACATCTCTGCCAGAAGTTGCCTGACCTCACACTGCAGCTGCAGCATTTCCCATGATGTTGGTGACACCAGAGGCACTTCATGAGCCTGGAGCTCAGCATGGGCCTGGCCTCCCACAGTCCTCCGACTGTCAGAGGCCTGGGCAGTCACAGCCTCTATCAGCTGTTCGGGCTCATCCGTGCTGAGTCCACCAGGTTTTGTACCTAAATAGAATAGTGAGCGGGTACCCACCTCCATGACAGCAGCTGTGCTGGTGGAGAGTGCAGGGGTCCGGGGAGACGATGCACCCTCTGAAGCTCCATTCTCCCCCTCAGAGGCGACAGGCTCTGCTACAGTCTGAGAGGCTCTATGTGGATGTTCTACGGGACTTGTGTGAGAGAACAGAGACATTGAAGGGTCAAGGGCCTGCTCTCCCAACATAGCACACACCCTACATTGGCAATCCCTGTTGGCACTGGATGCCTGATCAGCAGCATGGCTCCATTGCTGCAGATACACCCTTGTGCCCCATGGCGACTTTACTCACAGTCTTGGGAAGTTGCCCGTGTCTCTCCTTCTACAATGCTCTGTCCATCCTGTGGCGATGCCAGATTTCTGTCTTCCTCCTTCATTGGGCTCAAGGCATGGAGCTTTGGCAGTCAACCACCAGTCTGAGCAGCCTCCCTGCAATTGTGTGCTATCTTCTGTTGCAGACGTAGATGAATTTTGTTTCTCTGTCAGAGGGAACAAGCCCAAGATGTATGCTGGTTGTAGTCTCGTGGGTTATGATGGGGGTACACAGATGCCTCCTGCATGTGGCCCATTTCCAGGGACATTTTGAGGGTCTCCAATGACAAAGCGCTGCCTGAGGCATGTTGAAATGACAAGGCTGTTAAAAAAGCCTCTGCAATCCTTGACTTTAGGAATAGAAGAATATAACACAAAAACACGAAAGCTATGCTAAACCTTTATAAATCACTCATTAGGCATACGCTGGAGTATTGAGGTCAATTCTGGGCCACAGACTTTAGGAAGGATCTCAAGCCCTTGGAGAATCTGCAGAAGAGATTGACTGGATTTCTACAAGGATGAGGATTTCAGTTAGGTGAAGAGAATAGAAAAGTCAGTGTTGTTCTCCTTACTGCAGAGAATGTTAAGGAGAGATTTGATCGAGTTGTACAAAACTGTGTATGGTTTTGATAGAGTAAATAAAGAGAAACTGTTCCTATGGCAGAATGTTGATTACCAGAGCACACTGATTTAAAGTGATAGAAAAAGAACCAGAAGGAAGGTTTGTTTACACAGCAAGTTGTTGTGATCTGGAATGACTGAAATGATGGTGGAAGCAGATTCCACAACTACATTCAAAAAAGGATTGGATAAATACTCGAAAATAAATAATTACAGGATGATGGTAAAAGAGCAGGGGAGTGGGAATAAAGAGCTCACACAGGCATGATGGGCCAAATGTCCTCCTTCTCTGCTGCCTCATTCTATGGTTCAATGTTATTAGTTGGGTGAAAGCAGGATCCACATTACAATCAGTGAGACCGAGAAACCGTAATGAGATAATGTACCAAATAATCTATTTTGGTTTGTTTTCGAACATTGGCTGGGACACCAAAACAACTGTCTGCACTTCTTCCAATAGTTCCAAGGAATATTTTAATATTGACCTGAGGATGTGCAATAGACAGACAGATCAGACAGGCTGTGTAAGGGTGAGGGCTTCCTCCCGTACCCAAAATGCCTCAAGGGTCAGAAGTCTTCGACAAACAAGCGATCTTTATTCCAAGCATGCAAGGAGAAGTCCTACTTTCAGGAATGATTGTAGGGATTCTGCTGGAACAATGTTTGAACAGTCATTTTTTACAACTTACAGGAGGTTTACTTGAAAAGCAGTTTCTTTAATTACATCATCTCCCATCTACTGTCTTCCCCAATCTCATCCTGCCTTGATTATATTATTCACCTCGTCAACCTCTTGATTAGGTTTTTCATGTGATTCGGTGTCTCTCTTCTGATCTTGTTTACCTTTTGATTAGGTTTATCATGTGATTTCCTGTGTCTAACAGGCAAGCTTTTCTCAAGTTTCAGGGACCCAAGTAACACCAAGAATCCCATGATTCACTGAACACGTCTCCCCTTACAGACTGTCATCTAATTTATCTTACATCTGACAGTAGGACACTGCCTCACTGGTGCATGGGAGTGACATTGAATCATTTACTCCACCATTCCCTACACTGGTCCATCATCAAATGGTTTATCCTCATCCAGCACACTGAATCATGTGGCAGTGTGGCTTTAGTGCATTATTTTATACAATATGGCTTGATGATCGATAAGGCTCCAAACGATTCTGTACATGTTGTGCTGTTGTTAGTAATACCATTTATTTAAGGAAGAGAATGGCACTTATCACAGCATCTGCAATAGTGACATTTTATTTCATATGAAAAATTATATTTTCAAAAATAATTCATACAATATCCATTAGTTTATATAAACACACAACTCATCAGTACATAGACACGGAGGACATGCAGCTTGTGTAATACAGTACATATGGACAATATTTCATATATTGTGCCTGAAGGGCCTGTTGTTCAGGAGCAGCAGTTACATTTGTCGGAGGTTTTCCCTTTACACACACAGCCATTGGCGCAGTTCGTGCATCCTGCAGGACAGCAAGAGCAGCAACCTGAGAGGAGAGGGCAAAGGCAGAAATTACTTACAATGAATTAGTTCACTCAAACACCCCCAGACCCTCCCATTACAGCACTCAGCCCCTCCCTCATAAACTAATCTGTGACATATCTCCAAATGACCCAACTGAACAGGCTCAACATCAGAACACAGTGTGAGAGAGTTTTGGTGAATATGTTGGTGTCAGTATCTCTCCAACACTATCTCTAGTGATAAATCTATAATATCAACGCTTTCCGATGTAAAACTCAGACACTTCTTTAACCAACAGGATTCTCTCCTCGAGTTCTTTAGAATTGACTTTGCATAAATTTGATGGGAATTAAATCAGGTGAAATCATGGGCCTTGTCCTTTTCTATCGTGTTCCTCTCTGAGTTCTGCCCAGAACTATCAGTCACATAAATACAATGTGAGGAGCTTTAAACACTCCCACAGTTACTCACTTTTCCGGCAATGTCCAGCTTTGCTGGTGGGACATCGGCAGTCGGAGCACCTGCAGGTGTTTTCACAGGAGCAGGATCCTGAAAAGAGGAAAAGCACAGATATTGAGTTGTGCTTAAAACCCTGGGAAATGCCCCCCGTGTGGAGGAGCCCCGGCTCTTTGACACATTCTGTTCTGCAGTTCCTTTAATAAACAGCCTCCCCTCCAATGCTGCTGCCCCTCAGTGAGACTGAGCCGGGACACTGTGCTGAAAGGACTGCACCAGACACCACTCACCATCCAGGCACACACAGGACTTCGAGTCAGACATTTCACTAACTTCTTCACCAGCTTCCAGCCCTCACCCAATCAGCACTTCTCGATCTTGTGCCTTTTGCGGAATCGGAGCCGAGTTTTATGGGCTTGTGATCGGTGGAGAACCGGCTGCAAAACCAGGGAAGGATTTCTCAATTGCAGCAATTTAGTTCGATGTCCTTTCTGATTCTAAATATTTACAGAGTTACTGAAGATAAATCCAGTGTACAAGGTGAACATCGTGTGCACTCCGTCCCCCCGGTATGATTCTCATCTCCGCAACCGGTCTGGCAGACAACTGGTTTAACATCGAGACATAGAAAGCAGGAAAGGAGTCGGCCATTAGGCCCTTCCAGCCTGCTCCGCCATTCGAAAAAGATCATGGCTGATCGTCTAATTCAATACCCTGTTCCCACTTTTTTCCCCATATTCCTTTGGCTTAAGAAATATATCTATCACCTTCTTGAATAAATTTAATGATTTGGCCTCCACTGCCTTCTGCGGTAAAGAATTCCACAAGTTCACCATCCTCTGAGTGAAGAAATTTCTCCTCATCTCGATTCTAAATGGCATACCCAGTATCCTGAGAATGTGACCCTGGGTTCTGGACACCCCAGCCATCGGGAACAAAATCCCTGCATCTAGCCTGTCTAATCCTGTTAGAATTTTATAGGTTTCTATGAGATTCCCTCACATTCTTCTAAACTCTAGTGAATATTGGCCTAGTCAAACCAATCTCTCCTCATACGTCAATCCTGCCATCCCAGGAATCAGTCTAGTAAATCTTCTTTGCACTCCCTCCATGGCAAGAACATCCTTCCTCAGATAAGGAGACCAAAACTGCACATGGTACTCCAGATGTGGTCTCACTAAGGCCCTGTATAACTGCAGTAAGACATCCTTGCTCCTGTACACAAATCCTCTTGCAATGAAAGCCAAAATACTATTCACCTTCCTAACTTCTTGCTACACCTGAATGGTTGCTTTCAGCAACTGGTGTACAAGGACACCCAGGTCTCATTGCACCTCCCCCTTTCCCAAACTATCACCATTCAGATAATAATCTGCCTTTCTCTTTTTACAAGTGGATAACTTCACATTTATCCACATTCTACTGCATCTGCCATGCATTTGCCCACTCACTCAACTTGTCCAAATCACATTGGTGCCTCTCTGCATCCTCCTCATAGCTCACATTCCCCTCCCCGTACCCCGCCCCCCGCCCACCCCTCCCCCAGCTTTGTGTCATCTGCAAACTTGGAAATGTTAGATTTAGTTCACTCACCCAAGTCATTAATATATATTGTGAATAGCTGGGGCCCAAGCACTGATCTCTGCAGTACCCTACTTGTCACTGTCTGCCACCCAGAAAAAGACCCGTTTATTCCTACTCTCTGTTTCCTGTGTCAACCATTCTCAATCCGTGCCAATATTTCACCCCCAAGCCCATGTGCTTTAATTTTGCACACCAACCTTTTATGTGGGACCTGATCAAAAGCCTTCTGAAAATCCAAATACACCACATCCACTTGTTCTCCCTTATCTATTCTACTAGTAAGACTGAGGAGCACATGGACTTCTTTGTCACTAAGATTGAGATGGGTCGAATGGCCTCCTCCTGTTCTGTCAGGACTTTATGACACTGACATTTGATCAGCTGCCTCAGCCACTACCCTCCCTTCCACTAGCCCAGCAGGCCAAACTCCCTCTCAGCCCCCACCCCCCTCCCCCACCCACCCCAGCCCTAGTCCAGAAACGAGCAAATATCCAGAATGAAAACGGTGAATCAAATTTCAAACAGAAAGTGCAGTCCTGGACTCCCCCAGTCGGTGGGGGTGAAACGTGTTGCAGACGCTCAGACACACGGCAATTGCACAGAAAATGTTGGGAAATTGCTGGAATTGAGAAATCTTTTTGGGACGTGTTGTGAGTGAAGGAGACGGGTGCAATTCAAACCTTCAGCCGCTGACTCACTTCGGTGCCCCGTGTGCATTCAGTCGGGACCGAGCCGCCCCTTCTCTGGTTTTGCAGCCGGTTCTCCACCGATCACAAGCCCATAAAACTCGGCTCCGATTCCACAAACGGCACAAGATCGAGAAGTGCTGATTGGGTGAGGGCTGGAAGCTGGTGAAGAAGTTAGTGAAATGTCTGACTCGAAGTCCTGTGTGTGCCTGGATGGTGAGTGGTGTCTGGTGCAGTCCTTTCAGCACAGTGTCCCGGCTCAGTCTCACTGAGGGGCAGCAGCATTGGAGGGGAGGCTGTTTATTAAAGGAACTGCAGAACAGAATGTGTCAAAGAGTCGGGGCTCCTCCACACGGTGGGCATTTCCCAGGGTTTTAAGCACAACTCAATGTCTGTGTTTTTCCTCTTTTCAGGATCCTGCTCCTGTGAAAACACCTGCAGGTGCTCCGACTGCCGATGTCCCACCAGCAAAGCTGGACACTGCCGGAAAAGTGAGTAACTGTGGGAGTGTTTAAAGCTCCTCACATTGTATTTATGTGACTGATAGTTCTGGGCAGAACTCAGAGAGGAACACGATAGAAAAGGACAAGGTCCATGGTTTCACCTGATTTAATTCCCATCAAATTTATGCAAAGTCAATTCTGAAGAACTCGAGGAGAGAATCCTGTTGGTTAAAGAAGTGTCTGAGTTTTACATCGGAAAGCGTTGATATTATAGATTTATCACTAGAGATAGTGTTGGAGAGATACTGACACCAACATATTCACCAAAACTCTCTCACACTGTGTTCTGATGTTGAGCCTGTTCAGTTGGGTCATTTGGAGATATGACACAGATTAGTTTATGAGAGAGGGGCTGAGTGCTGTCATGGGAGGAACTGGGTGTGTTTGAGTGAACGAATTGATTGTAAGTAATTTCTGCCTTTGCCCTCTCCTCTCAGGTTGCTGCTCTTGCTGTCCTGCAGGATGCACGAACTGCGCCAATGGCTGTGTGTGTAAAGGGAAAACCTCTGACAAATGTAACTGCTGCTCCTGAACAACAGGCCCTTCAGACACAATATATGAAATATTGTCCATATGTACTGTATTACACAAGCTGCATGTCCTCCGTGTCTATGTACTGATGAGTTGTGTCTTTATATAAACTAATGGAAATTGTATGAATTATTTTTGAAAATGTCATTTTTCATATCATTGAATAAAATTTCACTAATGCAGATGCTGTGATAAGTGCCATTCTCTTCCTTAAATAATTGATATTCCCAATGTGTCAGGAATATGTTTGAGCCTTAGCTGTATCATCAAGCCATATTGTATAAAAATAATGCATTCGGGCGGCACAGTGGCGCAGTGGTTAGCGCCGCAGCCTCACAACTCCAGCGACCCGGGTTCGATTCTGGGTACTGCCTGTGCAGAGTTTGCAAGTTCTCCCTGTGTCTGCGTGGGTTTCCTCTGTGTGCTCCGGTTTCCTCCCACCTCCAAAAGACTTGCAGGTTGATAGGTAAATTGGCCATTGTAAATTGCCCCTAGTGTGGGTAGGTGGTCGGAGAATGGTGGGGATGTGGTAGAGAATATGGGGTTAGTGTAGGGTTAGTATAAATGGGTGGTTGTTGGTCAGCACAGACTCGGTGGGCCGAAGGGCCTGTTTCAGTGCTGTATCTCTAAAAAAAAAAAGCCACATTGCCACCTGGTACAGTCTGGTGGATGAGGTTGAAGCATTTGATGATGGGAATGGTGGAGTAAATGATTCAATGGTGTTTCTGCTGTGCACCAGTGAGGCAGCATCCTATTATCAAATCTACCATAAATTAGATGACAGCCTGTCTGATCTGTCTGCCTATTTCACATCCTCAGGTCAATATTAAAATATTCTTTGGAACTACTGAAAGAAGAGCAAGCAGCTGTTTTGATGTCCCAGCCAATGTTCCACAACAAACCAAAATAGATTAATTGGTCAATTCTAGGTCTCGCTGTCTGTAACATGGATCCTGCTTTTGCCCAGCTAATAACATAGATACATAGAATGATGCAGCACAGAAAGAGGCCACTTTGGTCGTGCTATCCAGTTGTTCCCACTCCCCTCCTCTTTTACCATAGTCCTGTAAATGTTTCCCTTCAAGTATTTATCCAATCGTTTTTGAATGTTATTGTTGAATTTGCTTCCACTATCCTTTCAGGTATTCCAGATCACGAAAACTGGCTGTATATAAAAACCTTGCCTCTTTTTTTTTTCTAATCACCTTAAATCAGTGTCATCTGGTTATCAACACTTTTGTATCATTGTGTACTGTGTACAGTTCTGGTCACCACACTATAGGAAGGATGTGATTGCACTGGAGAGGGTGCAGAGGAGATTCACCAGAATGTTGCCTGGACTGGAGCATTTCAGCTATGAAGAGAGATTGGATAGGCTGAGGTTGTGTTCCTTGGAGCAGAGAAGGCTGAGGGGGCACCTGATTTAGGTATACAATATTATGAGGGGTATTGATAGGATTGATGGGAAGAAACGTTTTCCCTTAGCGGAGGGGTCAATAACCAGGGGGCATAGATTTAAGGTAAGGAGCAGGAGGCTTCGAGGGAAGTTGAGGAAAAAATTTTTTACCCAGTGGGTGGTTGGAATCTGGAACACACTGCCTGAAGGGGTGGTAGAGGCAGGAACCCTCACAACATTTAAGAAGTATTTAGACGAAATGCCATAGTATACAAGGCTACGGGCCAAGTGCGGGAAAATGGGATTAGATTGGCTAGGTGCTTGATGGTCGGCGCAGTTGCTTTGGGCCGAAGGGCCTGCTTCTGTGCTGTATAACTCTATGACTTCTGCCATAGGAACAATTTTGGTTTTGTACAACTCTTTCAAATCTCTCCTTAACATTCTCTGCAGTAAGGAGAACAACTCTAACTTCTCTATTCTCTTCAGCTAACTGAAATCCTCATTCCTTGTAGAAATCTAGTAAATCTCTTCTGCAGACCCTGCAGGTCTTTGATGTCCTTCCTCAAAATTCGTGCCCAGTATTGAGCACAATAGGCCAGCATATGCCTAATGAGTGTTTTACAAAGGTTTACCATAGGTTTCTTGTTTTTTACTCAGTTTTTCTATTCCTAAAGTCAAGCATCGCATATGCTTTTTTAACAGCCTTGTCAACTTGTCCTACACCTTTCAGCACCATTTCACCATGCCTCAGGCAGCATTTTGTCATTGGAGACTCTCAAAATATCCCTGGAAAGGGGCCACATGCAGGAGGCATCTGTGTGCCCTCATCATTATCCACTCGACTACAACCAGCATATGTCTTGGGCTTGTCCCGCTGGGAGAAAAAAAACATTCATCTTTGTGTCTGCATTAGAAGATAGCACACAATCGCAGAAAGGGTGCCAAGACTGGCGGTTGTCTGCCAAAGATTGATGCCTTGAGCCCAATGGTGGAGGAGATCATGGAGCTGGCATGGCCACAGGATGGATGCAGCCTTGCAGAAGGAGAGACAGGGCACCTTCCCAAGACAGTGAATAATGTTGCCATGGGGCAGAAGGGTGCATCTGCAGCAATGGAGCCCTGCGGCTGATCAGGCATTCAGTGCCTACAGCGATCTCCAATGTAGGGGTGTGTGCTATGTCGGGAGGGGAGACCCTTGACCCTTAAATGTCTCTGTTCTCTCACACAAGTCCCATAGAACATCCACAAAGAGCCTCTGAGACTGTAGTAGAGACTGTCATCTCTGAGGGGGAGAATGGAGCTTCAGAGGAACATCGTCTGCTTAGATCCCCGCACTCTCCATCAGCACAGCTTCTGTCAAGGAGGTGGGTATGTGCTCGCGGTTAGATATGGCACACAAACTGGTGGACTCAGCACGGATGCGCCTGAGCAGCAGATAGAGGTTGTGACTGCCCAGGCCTTTGACAGTCGGAGGACTGTGGGAGGCCAGGCCCATGCTGAGCCACAGGCTCATGATGTGCCTCTTGTGTCGCCAGTATCACAGGAAATGCTGCAGCTGCAGCGAGAGGTCAGGCAACATCTGGCAGAGATGCCAGATGCTCTGCGTGCCCGAGAGCTGGTGGTAATATAGAGCACCCAGGCCTTGAGTTCCACACTGTCTCTGACACAAGCTGTATCCTACATTGAGTGATTGGCTGCATTAGGGCCTTGTCCTGATCAACAGTGCAAGGCAGCAGTGGGATGGAGAGAGGGGACAGGGGACCTGGAGTCACAACCAGATCCTCTACACTCTCAGGTCAGCAGCGAGGCACAAGTGTGCCTTGCAAGGGAGGAGGAATTGCTGCTTATCACTGCTGGGACTCCTCTCAGGGTGCTCCTGGTGTGGGCAGCAATTCCTCTGCCCCTCTGCCAGTGTTGCCAGATCCTCCTTCATCCCTGATGACAGAGGATGGTACTGCTTCTGTGCAGGATACCCTCAACATGCTGGGGCCCTCCAGGCCTAAGGCATCCAGAGGACGACTGCTAAGGTCATCCCAAGCCAAGGGCAGCAAGGTCAGCAGCCTGCCTCCACTTCAGGTGACAGTGCAGGGGGACACTGCATAGGAGTGCACACAAAAGAATAACAAAGAGCACCCAGAAGCACGAGAGATTAACAGGTGAATATGTAATGTAGGAGAAACTCTAGCATTAGTTGACAGGGATAATAAAGATAATTTTCTACCACACAAAATATTCTTCCTCTTTTTTATGGTCTTTGGTACTTCATTTCAACCCAGCCTCTGTCAAGTGTCTCGATGCAAGGGACCTTGCAGTGAGGGGTAAAGTCTGGAGCCTTGCCAGTTATGTCCATTGGGAAGGACGCAGGCATAAGAGGGGTGACAATCCCAGACAGCGAAAAGGCACTTAGGTTAAAGCCTTCCTGTACATGGATGTCGCTCGGATCCACTGTCAGTTTGCAGACTGATCAGCATCTGTGAACAGTTCGAACTGGCCTCGGGAGCCAAAGTAAATCAGGGCAAGACCGAGGCCATGTTCTTGAGGAACTGGGCTGACTGTTCCTTTGTCCCCTTCACTGTCAGGTCAGACTATCTGAAGGTGCTGGAGATATGGTTCAGAGGGGCTGGGGAATATGCAAAAAACTGGAAGGAGCATGTAGACATGGTGAAACAGAAACTGGGCATGTGGGAGCAGCATTCTCTCCTCATTGTGGGTAAGAACTTGGTCATTAGGTGCGATGTGCTCACATTGTTACTGTACATGGCGTAGGTGCGGCCCACAACCCTCTCCTGCTCATGGCGGTCACCCGAGCCATCTTTTGCTTTATCTGGAGATCGAAATGGACTGTGTCCACAGGGACACGATATTCAAAGCTCTGGATATAGGGGGAAAAAACATACCAAATGTCACCCTCATCCTGGTGGCCACTTTTGTGTGCAGCTGCATCAAGCTGTGCGTAGACTCCCAGTATGCAAACACCAGGTGTCACTACGTGCTGAGGTTCTATCTGTCCCCAGTATTGCGAAGGATGGGTCTGGTCACATTGCTGCAGAACGCTCAATTCAGTTGGACCGTGCCGTACCACCTTTCCTTCGTGGAAAAGTTTGTGCAGAAAAACACCTTTGACCACAAATCCATCAGGCTGTGGTCTGTGCGTAATGTTCTCAAGGCCCTACGGGGAAAGGAGAAGGTGGGTGCTGTCGGATGTTTCCCCGAGCAGACTGTCAAAGTCATTTGGTAGAATGCCTCATCACCAGAACTTTCAAACAAGCACCAAGACAAAGCATAGCTGTTGGTGAGAAGGGCCCTCCCCGTCAGATCCTTCCTGCACGCCTGGAATCTCACCTGCCCTCGAGGTGGTTGTGGTGGGGAAGAGACCATCATACACCTCATTCTGGAATATGCCTTTGCAAAGCAGGTGTGGAAAGAGATGCAGTGGTTTTTTGTCGCGATTCATCCTGAGGGGCTCTGTAATACATGACTCTGTGCTCTATGGGCTGTTCCCAGGGATGCACACCGAAATTAACATCAACTGCTACTGGAGGACCATCAACTTGGTTAAGGATGCTCTTTGGTCTGCATGAAACTTGCTGGTCTTCCAGAGCAAAGAGTTGTCCACGACTGAGTGTTGCAGACTGGCACATTCCGAGGTCCAGGACTACATGCTGAGGGACGGACTAAAGCTTGGGGCAGCCGCCGCAAAAGCTCAATGAGGGAAGACCACAGTGTAAGGTCCTCCCGCCATAGTGAACTGAGGGGCTGGAACCTGTGTAAAAGCCCTCGGGCTGTATACACCAACCATATTTTTACTGCGTAATACAAATGTACATTGTATATAAAATGGAATGGAAAGAGTTGTGAAGAAACTCTTGTTCTGTATCGAAGGAATCAGATCGCTTTTGCACTTTCCGAAATGTCAAATTTGAACTGCTTTGAACTGTTTTGTAATGTATTTTTTTCAAGTTTTTCTGAAAAAAGTATATCTTTGGAAAAAAAATTGACTGAGATACTTAGCTGGCGTGATAGCGACCATGGGCTTTGATTCTGCAGGTGGTGTTTTTTTTTCCGGATTTGTCAGGGGGTTTCAGTGCTGGTTTCACGGCTTTCACCCTTGGGATTGGAGATCTACCAGGTTTGTTGTTTTCCTGTTGGTTGGGGTCTTAGTGCCTGTCCTGGGAGAGCTTCAAGCAAAAAATGGCTGCAAAAAACACAAGAGCTCCAGGCCAGGGGTGAGAAACACCATGAGGGTGGCAGTGAAAGATCGTAAAGGAGGTGCACTCATCAACTGCACCTTCTTCTTTAAGAAAGTCCTGATTGAATGCTGTGGATGCCAATCTGCAGATATCTTCGGCCTGCAGGAATTCCCTAGCAGTGGCTATTTTGATGTGACATTCAAGAACGTGGTGGTGTGCATCAAGTTCCCGAAAGTGTTCAAGGAGAGGAAACCAGGCGTCGATGTTGATCCTCATGGCGGAGCCGATCTTTACGCTGCTGTTGCAATGGAACCAGGTGGTGACAATCCACCTCTACAACCTCTATGTTCCCCTCATGGATGTGTTCACTTTCCTCGCCAGGTACATCGAGGTGGCCGGGAGCAGCACCGAGGTCAAGGACCCGTTTGGGATTTGGACCAGCAAATGGCAGGTCATGGTGACCTTGAAGGTGGATGCCAATGGAGCCATCATCCATCCTCCCTCTGGCTTTGCTCTTGGGGTGTAAGGGGTGAGGGCTTGCCCTGGTACCCAAAAACACCTTGAGAGTTGGATGTCTTGTTCAAACAAGCGATCTTTGTTACCAGCATGCAAGGAGAAGTCCTACTGTCACGAATGATCGTAGGGGTTCTACTGGTACAATGTTTGAGCAGTTAATTTTTACAGTTACAAGAGGTTTACTTGATGAGCTGTTTTTTTAATTACATCATCTTTCCACCTTACTCTCTTCCCTGATCTCATCTACCTGTTGATTCGATTATTCATGTGATTCTGTTTGTCTTCCCCATGACCTCGTCTACCTCTTGATAAGATACTTCATGTGATTTTCTGTGTCTCACAGACAAGCTCTTCTCAAGTTTTCGGGGCCTGAGTTTTACGCCAAGTATCCCATGATGCCCATACGCCAGTCTCCCCTTACGGGGGGAAGTCAAGGCTCCTTGGTCTACGTGGGGCAGCGCAGAGTTTGTTGTGCCTATCAGATGCACGAACTGTGCCCGCTGCATCCCCAAAGACAAAGCCATTAAGAAGTTTGTCATCTGTAACATTGTGGAGGCTGCTGCAGTCTGCAATATTTCAGAGGCCAGCTTCTTTGATGCATAGATGCTGCCCAAGCTGTATGTGAAATTGCATTACTGTGTCAGCTGTGCCATCCACTGTAATGTGGGAAGAAATCATTCACGAGAAGCCAGGAAGGACTGAACATCGCCTCCATATTTCAGGCCAGGTGCCAACATCCCACATGGACCTCATCCCAAGCCCCTGTAAACATTAGCGGATCATATAAGTTGATTTGAAATAATAAAAATGTTGGACCACTGAAAAGTCAAAAAAAAAAAGTCATCTGCAAGAACTGCAGACAGGAAGGCCGCCAGACAAAGGACTGTAAGCAGAGTAAGTGCTGCAACCTGAGTGGTGGAGCAGGCCACCTCTTCAAGACCAGCCCAAAATGCTGCCTCAGTTATGCACAGGCAGCAAGGACCAAGGAAAGACTGGAGGAAGGAACAGTGAACGTGCCTGGTGCTGCGAAGGAGACCAGCAACCCTCCGTCCAGAGTGGAAAATCGGTCTAAAAAGGAGAAGGGGAGGGAGCTGCAGCAAGCTACCCAACACCAACCCTGTGCCTGGAACCTCCTACTCAACAGACAGAATCAATGGAGGAGGAGCCAGCAGAGGGACAACTGGGTGAGTGGCAAGTGTCAAAAAAACCCCACAAAGAAGAAGACTGTCGGCCAGGGGCTGCAAGAAATACAGAATCAGTTACAAACTGCTGGATTGTTTGTGACCTGTAGTAACCTGGAGCTCAGACACTGACCTGTGCTGGTAAAAACCAGTTTGAACTAATTAATTTATGTGACAAGACAAAGGAGCGATCACAGGAAAAGAGCCTTATTTGGAGACAGTGTGATACTGGAGTCTTTGGGCCTGGGCCAATTAGGAGAAGATACGAACGAGGTGAGCAGGCTTAAACCAACCGGAAAGAGACAGCTCAGTTTTGGAGAGATAAGAAGGAGAATAAGAATAGAGCTATTTGGGCATAGAGCCAGCGATAAACTCTGGAGAACAACCATCGTGGAAGTGGAAGACCCTGCGTGAGCAACGCGGCGACGACGTAAAAGAGAGAGAGAACGGAACGCCTGGCCAGCGTCAACTCTCCCCTTTTTCGGGTATTATCCTTTGTTTTCTGTGACCAGGTCAGGGAAAGGTCAGAGGAACCTAGTGGGTGTGCTTATCAATTCTAGCTAGCTTTGTTATTAACTGTATAACTCAGTTTGAGTTGCATGCTTTTGTCTAACTAAGTATATAAGCCTTATTCTTACATTGTACAACAATGTGAACAAAGTAAATTGATAGTTAAAGAAAGGACTGAGTTTCCTCCTCTTTGTACTAAGCCATTAACTGTAGCCAGTGGATTAAGTGGAGGGTGGCTCTCCTGTAACCCGATATCCCAAACACCCAGCCTGAGCCTGAATTAAGAGGACTTAGTCCCACGTGACAGCCAGGATCAAGTGGATGCAGGGAATAAAGGGGCCAAGGGGGAGTTGACTCCGCTCCACGGTTTACAAGACCCACAAAAGGAACAGACCACCACCCAAACCAATGGTAAGAGGAGGCTAAAGTCTGAGCTAAAGTGTGTCTACCTGACCCAAACCCGACCAGACCTGACGGGAAGTGTCAGGTTCGGGTCGGGTCTCTCTTCCGGGTCCAACATTCGGGCTAGGGTCGGGTCGGGCTGGACGTGGACGGTGCTGCTTGCTGCGGGAAGTAATCTTCAAATGAACATTCAGGGTGTCAAGGCGGGAAACGTGCAGTCTGGACTCCGCACTCTGCAGCAAAGCCTGGCTACCCGACCAAACCCTACTATACGTGTCAGGTTTGGGTCGGGTTGGGCATTTAAAAAAAATTATGACTTGGGCCCGGGTTCAGGTTCGGGTTGGTTGTTGTTGGGTCAGCCCCAGGTCGAGTTTTAACTTTATACCCGAGCCAGGCTTTAGTCTGAGCGCACGGAGAGCGGACCTGAGTGACAAGGGCAGCGGTGGTGGGAGATAAAATCCGGCAGCAGGGAGCCCCTTCTCCCTGTTTCTACCTAACAGAGCCAAAGTGTGACATCACGGGAAAACAGGTAGGTGATTGGTGGGTATCTCTTCTGTGTCTCTTTTGATTGGCCAAGTAGTTTAAATCAAGAGACGTTATTGCAGCTGAAGAGTACAATTAAGAAATTCACTTTTAAAATATTTAACATCCAAATTAATTAATTAAATAGAATAGAGATGATTGGGCAGGCGATGTGTTGCAGCTGTAGTATGTGGGAGCTGGTGGACGCCGGTGTGATCCACGGTGACCCCATCTGCAGCAAGTGTTTTTTGCTTAAGGAACTACGGCTTAAAGTTGATGAGCTGGCGTCCGAGCTGCAGACACTGTAACATATCAGGGAGGGGGGAGAGTTACCTGGACACTGTGTTTCAGGAGACACGCAACCCTTAGATGAATTACATAAAATTTGGACCATGGTCAGGGAAAGGAGGGTGTGACTGCAAGTGAGGCAGGTATGGGGATCCAGAATTTAGCTTTGGAGGAGCCTCAGCCAGTGCCCTTAACCGATTGGTACGAGGTTCTTGCTCCCGGTGTGGATGGGGCACAGACTGCAGGGAGAATGAGCAAACTGACCACAGCACTGTGGTTCAGAGTGCCATTCAAATGAGGAGAGAAAAGAGAAATATAGTGGTAATAGGGGATAGCATAGTTAAGGGAATAGATACTGTTCTCTGCAGCAAAGACAAGGAGTCCCGAAGGCTGTGTTGCCTACGGGGTGCCAAGGTTAAGTACATCTCCTCTGGGCTGGAGAGGAACTTGGAGTGGGAGGGGAAGGATCCAGTTGTCATGGTCCACATAGGTACCAATGACACAGGTAGGACTAGGAAAGATGTTCTACTGAGGGACTATGAGCAGCTCGGGGCTAAATTAAAAAGCAGCACCACAAAGGTAGTAATTGCTGGATTACCACCTGAGCCACGCGCAAATTAGTGTCGGGTAAATAAGATTGGAGAAGTAAAACTTGGCTCAGAGATTGGTGTGGGTAAAATGGGTTCTGATTCATGGGCACTGGCACCAGTACTGGGGAAGGAGAGAGCTATTCCGTTGGGATGGGCTTCATTTGAACCATGCTGGGACCGGTGTCCTGGTGAATCCTATAACTAGGGTTGTAAATAAAACTTTAAACTAATTAGTGGGGAGTAGGGTTCAATTGAAAGGATGTTTAAAAAATCAAAAAGGAACGAGAAAGCAGAGGTGCAGGGCAGTGAAGAGGCGAACGGTAATCAAAGTGTAACAGGAAGGGGCAGAAAATATAAGCAGAAGAGTGCAGCAGAAATTAGAACCAGAATGAGTAATAATGGTAAAAAGTCACAGCTTAAGGTTCTTTATCTGAATGCATGCAGCATTTGTAACAAGATAGATGAGTTGACGGCACAAATAGAAATAAATGAATATGACTTGATAGCTATTACAGAGACATGGTTGCAGGGTGACCAAGACTGGGAGCTCCATATTCAAGGGTATTCGACCTTCTGGAAAAATAGGCAAAAAGGAAAAGGAGGTGGGGTAGCTTTGTTAATAAAGGGAGGTATCAGTGTGGTGGTGAGTAGTGATATAGGTGCAATAGATCGTGATGTGAAACCAGTTTGGATGAAAATAAGGAATAGCAAGGGGAAGAAGTCACGGGTGGGAGTCATCTATAGGCGCCCGAGGAGTTGCCTCACTGTAGGGCAAAGTATAAATAGGGAATTAACGCAGGCGTGTAAGAAGGGTGCTACAATTGTCATGGGTGATTTCATCTGCATATTGATTGGACAAATCAGATTGGCAGAGGTAACATGGAAGGCGACTTTGTAGAGTGCATCAGGGATTTTTACTTAGAGCAATATGTTGTAGAAACTAGCCGGGAACAGTCTATTTTAGATCCAGTAATGTGTAATGAGGTAGGATTAATAAGAGATATCGTAGTTAAGGATCGTCTAGGGGGTAGCGATCACAACATGGTAGAATTGCAAATTCAGTTTGAGTGCGAGCAACTCAGGTCTCAAACCAATGTCCTCAACCTAAACAAGGGCAATTACAGAGGTCGGAAGAAATAGTTGCCTAAAGCGGGTGGGAAAATAGACTAAGGGAAAGGTCAGTGGATGAGCAGTGGCAGACATTTAAGCAGATATTTCATAATGCTCAGCAAAAATTTATCCCAGTTAAAAAGAAGGACTCAGTGAACCACCCATGGTTAACAAAAGCAGTCAAGGAGAGTATCTAATCAAAAACTAAGGCATACAAAGCAGTGAAAACTAGTGGTAGGCCAGAGGATTGGGAGTTTTTTAGGAACCAGCAGTGGATGACGAGAAAGATCTTACAAGAAAGATCTTGTAACAGTCTCTATCATGAGGGACAAAGTATTTGACAAACTAATGGACTAAAGGCAAACAAGTCACCAGGGCCTGATGGCCTACATCCAAAGGTTTTAAAGGAGAGTTAGCGGAGGCATTGGTCACAATATTCCAGACCTCACTGGATTCCGGGAAGGTCCCAGCAGATTTGGAAAACCGTGAATGTGATGCCCCTGTTCAAGAAGGGAGGGAGACAAAAAGCAGGAAGCTATAGGCCAGTCAGCCTAACATCAGTCGTTGGGAAAATGCTAGAGTCCATTATTAAGGAAGAAATAGCAGGACATTTAGAAAAACTTAACGCAATCAAACAGAGTCAACATGGTTTTGTGAAAGGGA